>NC_083466.1:25920828-25998328 GCF_030014155.1 Tachysurus vachellii | reverse complement strand
TGTGTGTATTGCTGTATTTTTTGTGTGTATTGCTGTATTTTGTGTATTTTTATTGCTGTATTTTGTGTATTTTTATTGCTGTATTTTGTGTGTATTTCTGTATTTTGTGTGTGTATTGCTGTATTTTTTGTGTGTATTGCTGTATTTTGTGTATTTTTATTGCTGTGTTTTGTGTATTTTTATTGCTGTATTTTGTGTGTATTGCTGTATTTTGTGTATTTTTATTGCTGTATTTTTTGTGTGTATTGCTGTATTTTGTGTATTTTTATTGCTGTGTTTTGTGTATTTTTATTGCTGTATTTTGTGTGTATTGCTGTATTTTGTGTATTTTTATTGCTGTATTTTGTGTATGTATTGCTGTATTTTGTGTATTTTTATTGCTGTATTTTGTGTGTGTATTGCTGTATTTTGTGTATTTTTATTGCTGTAGTTTGTGTGTGTATTGCTGTATTTTGTGTATTTTTATTGCTGTAGTTTGTGTGTGTATTACTGTATTTTGTGCATTTTTATTGCTGTATTTTGTGGGTATTGCTGTATTTTGTGTGTATTGCTGTATTTTGTGTATTTTTATTGCTGTATTTTGTGTGTATTGCTGTATTTTTTGTATTTTTATTGGTGTATTTTGTGTGTGTATTGCTGTATTTTGTGTATTTTTATTGCTGTATTTTTTGTGTGTGTATTACTGTATTTTGTGCATTTTTATTGCTGAATTTTGTGTATTTTTATTGCTGTATTTTGTATGTGTATTGCTGTATTTTGTGTATTTTCTTGCTGTATTTTGTGTGTGTATTGCTGTATTTTGTGTATTTTTATTGCTGTATTTTGTGTATTTTTATTGCTGTATTTTTTGTGTGTATTGATGTATTTTATGTATTTTTATTGCTGTATTTTGTGTATTTTTATTGCTGTATTTTTTGTGTGTATTGCTGTATTTTGTGTATTTTTATTGCTGTATTTTGTGTATTTTTATTGCTGTATTTTGTGTATTTTGTGTGTGTATTGCTGTATTTTATGTATTTTTATTGCTGTATTTTGTGTATTTTTATTGCTATATTTTTTGTGTGTATTGCTGTATTTTTTGTGTGTATTGCTGTATTTTGTGTATTTTTATTGCTGTATTTTGTGTGTATTTCTGTATTTTGTGTGTGTATTGCTGTATTTTTTGTGTGTATTGCTGTATTTTGTGTATTTTTATTGCTGTGTTTTGTGTATTTTTATTGCTGTATTTTGTGTGTATTGCTGTATTTTGTGTATTTTTATTGCTGTATTTTTTGTGTGTATTGCTGTATTTTGTGTATTTTTATTGCTGTGTTTTGTGTATTTTTATTGCTGTATTTTGTGTGTATTGCTGTATTTTGTGTATTTTTATTGCTGTATTTTGTGTATGTATTGCTGTATTTTGTGTATTTTTATTGCTGTATTTTGTGTGTGTATTGCTGTATTTTGTGTATTTTTATTGCTGTAGTTTGTGTGTGTATTGCTGTATTTTGTGTATTTTTATTGCTGTAGTTTGTGTGTGTATTACTGTATTTTGTGCATTTTTATTGCTGTATTTTGTGGGTATTGCTGTATTTTGTGTGTATTGCTGTATTTTGTGTATTTTTATTGCTGTATTTTGTGTGTATTGCTGTATTTTTTGTATTTTTATTGGTGTATTTTGTGTGTGTATTGCTGTATTTTGTGTATTTTTATTGCTGTATTTTTTGTGTGTGTATTACTGTATTTTGTGCATTTTTATTGCTGAATTTTGTGTATTTTTATTGCTGTATTTTGTATGTGTATTGCTGTATTTTGTGTGTGTATTGCTGTATTTTGTGTATTTTTATTGCTGTATTTTGTTTGTGTATTGTTGTATTTTGTGTATTTTTATTGCTGTATTTTGTGTGTGTATTGCTATATTTTTGTGTGTATTGCTGTATTTTGTGTATTTTTATTGCTGTATTTTGTGTGTGTATTGCTGTATTTTGTGTATTTTTATTGCTGTATTTTGTGTATTTTTATTGCTGTATTTTGTGTATTTTTATTGCTGTATTTTGTGTGTGTATTGCTGTATTTTGTGTGTGTATTGCTGTATTTTGTGTATTTTTATTGCTGTATTTTGTGTATTTTTATTGCTGTATTTTGTGTATTTTTATTGCTGTATTTTGTGTGTGTATTGCTGTATTTTGTGTGTGTATTGCTGTATTTTGTGTATTTTTATTGCTGTATTTTGTGTATTTTTATTGCTGTATTTTGTGTACTTTGTGTGTATTTGAGCCTAACCCTACTCCTGTAGATAATTATTCGTGTATCGTAGTAAATGAATCACTGTATGATATTTTAACCAAACCGCCCGACCTTTCTTTTACACCTCATTTAAGCCCCGCCCATCGGAGCCACCCTTCCCCCCCACACAAACATACGAAAACACACAACAACACAAAAACAACTGTAACATACAACATAAAGATTGGAGCCTGTTTCTCCACAGAAGATCAGATCCCACGGCGGAAGTGGACCCACGACAGCACAACAACTGACGTGTCATTATGAGGAGATCGGTTCCACAAACACACACTGTGCAGACTGGCGTTTAGCATGCAGCCACAACTTTGATGTGTGTCAGTGTGTAGCGTCCGCGCGGTGATGATTCAGCACACAAGGCTGAGCCTCCTGTAATTTACAGCAGAGGTGAAAGACTGGACTCGGTGTTTCATTGTGCAGGTTATGACAAACAAATGAAAAACAGAACTTGTGGTAGAATTTGAATTCTTTTTTTTTTTTTTTTTGATGATTGAACGTCTTTGTCATGTCTCAGTCCGCAGTGGTGTTAATATAAGTCTCATATAAAAGTAGACACTCAGGACTTAACAACCCCCCCCTGCTTCGACCCCAATATTTCGACCAACATTCGATTCAAAAATATTGGGACGTGTATCAGAGAAAAAGGTCAACGAGTCCAAGTCCATCATTTATCTGTCTTATCTGTGTTTCTTCCTGCAAACGTCTCTTCCTCATATCACACATTCAACCCTTTTACTTGAGAAGCGATTTTCATCGTTTCATTTATGTCGTCCAAATCAGCTCCTCCAAGAATGTTTTAATAGACTGATCTCACATCTGATAAGAACGACGTATTTTTGTCATCGCCGTGTATTGTTGTCTAACAGTACAGACATTTAAAACCTGAAGTGGGTGTGGCCTAAATCTAAAAATAAATAAATAAATAAATAAATAAATAAATAACTACAGGTCAATTGTGTGAGTAGAAGTCAACAACAGATTTTTTTTTTTTTTTTTTTTTACTCTGGTGCCTCAGTACATATAAATATAGGTATAATATAGTCATTTCCACTTAAAGCAACGTCGCAGCAGTCTCTTTTCCTTCACAACAGCAGGTACAAGTGTAACCTGTCCAGGAAATTCCTAGCACGAGGTGAATCATGCACAATGCTCTGTGACATCTAGACAAAAAATAAAAACCGGGAGTGTATTAAAACAACATGAGAAGTATTTAAAAGTGAAAATGACCTACAGTACAGTGCAGGAGAACAGCATGTAAATGTGGATTATGTGGATTATTCACCTAATTATTATGCGCTAAATACTTAAGATTGTAGAGCAGATACTTGTTTGCTAGCTGTTCACACCACCTGAGTCAGAGACACGGTACCTCCTTCAGACATTGTGTTGTTGATGTGAAGAAAGAAATGACAAATGGACACTGAAGATGAGCAGGAAGTCAAGGACGAAACATGGAATGGAGAGAAAGTGTAAATGTGCCAGGCTCATTACTGCTTAATCTGCAAGTAGTGTCGTATCTCTCACACACACACTCGCACACAGACATGCACTCATACTGACACAAACACACGCACACACACGTGCACGCACACACACACAAATACAATGGACACACACACACATACACACAGGCACACACAGACATGCACACACACTCACACACACACACACAGACACACAAACCTAAAGTATGTAAACTGTTCCAGAGAAAGAACATACTCACAAAAGGGCATAAACATGGACAAAACACACACACACACACACACACACACACACACACACAATAGACAGAAAACAGACCCACTTGCACGTGGCATGGAAATAAATATCATTAAACTGGCTTGTCAGTATGAATTGAGCTGCCGCTGATCAACTCTCCGTCCGTTCCAGACCACCTGGGAGTTCTGTTTACAGAAGCGTCCTCTCTCTCCTCCTGCCCACTTTGTATTTCCCTCCTTTTTTCCCCTCCAGACATTTCTTGTGTGTTTTTATGGGGCACAGTTAGGAGGCCTGATCATTTTTTCAGACCTTCTGTGTCATGGATCATGGAGGAGATGAAGGGGTGGAGGTAGAGAAGGTGGAGGAGGTGGAGTTTGTCAGAGGTGAAGTGGTGGAGGTGGAGGAGCATGTATGGGTGAAATAGGTGGAGCTGGATAAGGTGGAGGAAATGGAGTTTGGTGGAGGTGGAGGAGGTGGAGAAGGTGGAGGAAGTTGAGTTGGTAGGAGGTGGTTGAGGTGAAGGCGGTGGAGGAGGAGGTGGACGTGGTGAAGGAGTTGGATGTGGAGGACATGGTGGTGGAGGTGGTGAAGGAGGAGGAGGTGGAGGAAGTAAACGTGGTGAAGGAAGTGGAGGTGGAGGAGGTGGAGTTTGTAGAAGGTGGAGTAGGTGGTGTAGGTGGACGTGGTGAAGAAGGTGGAGGTGGAGGAGGTGAAAGAGGTGGAGGTAGAGGAGGAGGTGTTGGGGTGGGGGAGGTGGAGGTAGAGTTTGTAGAAGGTGAAGGAGGTGGACGTGGTGAAGAAGGTGGAGGTGGTGGGGAAGGAGTTGAGGTAGGTGGAGGTAGAGTTTGGAGAAGGTGGAGGAGATAGAGGTGTGCTGCCTGAGAGAGTAAGGATGAATTTACAGGAATGCTAATGAATAACACTGAGAAGGAGGCACAGTTTAAGAAACAAGCTAGAACCTGTCTGAGAAAAACAACAACATCATCATTAGGACACACACACACACACACACACACACACACACACACACACACACACACACCACAATGCAAATATAATAGTAGATGGTTTTACGCTCTTCTTTACAATAATCACCCTAAATCCAATTGCCGTTACAAAACAAAGCATGCCCTGTGACTGACTCTTGTTTTCATATCTCACACTCACACTCACACACACTCACACACACACACACACACACACACAAGCATGTTACTGAACCGTTTCTACGTATGTGGCTGTTTCGTGCAAAGCCCATGTTTCCACGTGCTCACCTGAAGGGAGTTCCTTATGCTGTTTGCACGCAGCTCTTTGTTGCTGTGCCTGCATTCCCCCTCCCCCTTTCTTTTTTTTCTTTCTTTCTTTCTTTCATTTTTTTTTTTTTTAAATTAACCCAAACAGGTTCTGTGAGTAGTAACTATGATATTATCGAAGCCACCTTCACCTGCAGGGGATCCCAGACGAGTCTGCACGAAAAAGGGAGAAGCATCCAGGATAGGTTGTGCTGTCTTTTTAACACCCCCACCACCACCCCACCCCACCCCCACACACATACAGTATATACACACACTTACACACCCCACTCCACCACAACCACCACTCTACCCCACCCTCTTTTTCTTTTTCAGCTCAGCTCTATAAATACCTGTTCGCTTTTAACGCGTTTCTTACCTTTTTTTTTTTTTTTTTTTTTTTTATGATTGACATCCTGTCAAGTGTAGGGTACAAAAATAGCAGTTACTATTAGCTCCATGCTTGAACTTGTTTAGAGTACATAAATGTGTAAATGGGTCTCGGTGTGTGTGTGTGTGTGTGTGTGTGTGTGTGTGTGTGTGTGTGTTTAGAGCTCGTTGTTATGCCCTGGAATTTTATCTAAAATTGATGCCTTAATAACTGAAGAGTGTTTATCTGCAGATCTGAGGAGCTCTTGGTCTTCATTGATATGGGCTTTGCTCTTAAACACTAAATGTATCACTCAGATATACAGGGCAATAGATGCTTTTGAACTGTATCTGCTACAGGATCGCAAAACATGCAGGCATCCT
This sequence comes from Tachysurus vachellii, assembly GCF_030014155.1. NCBI lineage: Eukaryota > Metazoa > Chordata > Actinopteri > Siluriformes > Bagridae > Tachysurus > Tachysurus vachellii. The sequence goes on along the minus strand of NC_083466.1, from coordinate 25,992,281 downwards.
TTTTACACACACACACACACACACATACAGTATGAACATCTAAATAAGACATATATTGTATTGAATTTAATTATTACAGGTAAATAATCTATCTATCTATCTATCTATCTATCTATCTATCTATCTATCTATCTATCTATCTATCTATCTGTTACCGTTACAGAATCGACACCTTCTGACCAATCACGGTTAAGAATTCATCGTCATAAAATGTCATAACAGTAAAATAACAAAAAACATGAATTAATCGTTCCCAATCTGAGCCGCATGGAATTTTAGACCAGTTTATTGATATTTCTGGGATGCCAAAACGTGTTTCTTTTTTGTTTTACATTTATTACTATTTTTTACAAGTGAATGTCAGAATAGATGTTGGATAAGAATGCATTTACATTCAATTTACATTCAGAAGCATTTACATAAACGATCCTATAATAGATATTCATTAAAATCCAGTTAAGCAGAAGGACAAAACCTTCACATCCTATGTCACATCCTATGACCTACAGTATAAGAGTTTCATAAACATAAATGAATGTATAAGGAAACACACCGATGTGAACTTCGACTGATCTGCTCTGATTTGTGTAACTGGATATCATGAGATGATGTTCTCAAGATGAATGACTTAAAAAGAATCCAAAACAAATCCACATTTCAACACAAAAAAGACAAATGGAGCAACCTGTAAAAGTTCTTTGTGTGTCTATAGTGTGTCTGTAGTAGCTGCAATGGCTGAGCTGCATTATTGGGAGATTTAGCTCATGTCTTCAGGTTTGATCTGTGAGTGAATAAAAAGGTCACTTTTGGTTTACTGCTATTTAGTAAGTACGAAGTAAGTCGAAGTTACTGGGACTTTTGTAAATATAGTAGAAACTTTACACAGTACATTCATGTATATTATTACAGTATGGACTGTTATTAAAACTGAACTTTTACATTTTCTTAAATCAGAAAAAAATGTCCTTGTCATTTAGATGTTTGCTATTTTTTCTCCCAACTGTGTGTGCGTTCTTTTTACGAGGACTATCCCTAATGTTTCTACTAGGTCACATTTCTCAGCTTATTCCTATAATTATAAAGACATTTATAGAGACAAACACATGACAACACCCACCCACACACACACACACACACAGGGTCAGAGAGTTTTACTAAAATGCCTTTGTCATCTCCACACCACCAATAGGGAAGGGCTTACCTGATTGACAATAGCATTCTGTGTCCTTTCTACAGTACATGGGACAAGACTAACTTGTTCCCCATCATGCCTCTGGAGTTCCACTAACACAAAAGGACTGTTATTGAAGATTAGAATTTGATGTCATTGGGGTTAAAGCTAACCAAAGTCTTGTTGAGGCTAATGGGCATCTACAGCACAAGAAGAAGTTTCTTCAAGGCTTAACAGCCTGAGTGGTTCCTCACACAAATGGCTTATTTCCATCAAGGCTGAGATTCAGGAGCCAGTATTGGGCCAGAAAACCAAATGAAAACAAAACAAAATATTTACGGATATGATTAATGGGAATTCCTTTTGCTTGTTAACAACAAATCTACTGAGCTATTAAAAATACAGGTCATGTTGTTAAAAAAAAACAAAAAAACAACAACAACAAACAACTACCACTTATATTATTTTTAATATTCAAGAATATTCTAGAACCTCAGAAACGGAACCAGACAAAAGAGCATTAGAATTGTGATCGAATGTACAGCGATCACGCTCGCAAAGTCTCAACAGACGACCAGTGCGCTGTTTTGCATCAGATTCATCTATCAGATTATTTACAAATAAGCAGCATGTTATAACCTGATAAAAACCTGACATGGACACGGTCAAAAGTGAAATAAGCTATCATCAAGCCATCATCAAGCCATCAAGCGTCAACACAATAGCATCCCAACAACTGTATGCAAACAAGTACAAACCCAGCAACGCTCAACGTTCTTGTGCTCTGTTAACTGGTTTGACTTTGCTTACAGACCACAACGGATACAGCAGAACAACAGAAGACCTCATCATGGTGAGGAGCAGTTATCCAGCGTGTAGCCCGGGCAGAACGATACAATCAGATAAAACGCTTAAAGCTGACAATTACTTTCTGTTGTCATTCAAATAAATCAATCTGCACGCAAATGTCTCAGAAATACCTTTGACTTTGTTTGACTCTTTCTCTTTTTTCCGTCTTACTCTAAAATGAACCTTTCAACTCTACAGATAAATAAATTCAGGTGCCTTAAATAGTCAGGGTAATTTGGTTTTGGAGCAGGTCGCTACCTGCCGAAGGCTTTGAGAAGTTTCTATTTTGGCTGTGCGTCTTCTCACCTAGGGCCTGCGGTAAACAATCTGTCAGTGCATGTGGAAACCAAAAAATGCCTCACGAACGTCAATTAGAGTAGCAAAGCAGGCCAAGTTCATCTAGAGGTGACAAGAAACATTGTGTTCTATGCGTGTCTCTCTCTCTGTTTATGGATTTACTGCCTCCTCCTTATTGGTTCATCTGAATGTTACCACAACAAACAGAGGAAACATATGATTTCTGTCTGGTTCATGTAACAAATTAACCAGTGCACCAGAATTCCTGTTATGGATAAATTACCTTAAGTGACTACAAAGTTACTGATAATTGTTCATTTGTGTGGTTTTGCTGTCGTACCACAAATTATCGACGGCACACATAATGCCTAATTCGGGAAATCGGTGACAATAACTCGGCATTACCTTTTTACCATTACCTTTTAGACAACTCTTTATCTTTGGTTATATATTTCATATTAAGACCATATTATATGATGTTGGCCACACTTTAGCGCTCATCAAGAATTTTGATTTTGATCAATGTATGAAATAAAATCTACTGCATCTTTTATTTAAATTCTTTATTTCAAACCTCATCTATAATTAAATGCGAAACACTCTCACTCTCTCTCACTCATTTTCTACCACTTATCCGAACTACCTCGGGTCACGGGGAGCCTGTGCCTATCTCAGGCGTCATAGGGCATCAAGGCAGGATACACCCTGGACGGAGTGCCAACCCATCGCAGGGCACACACACACACTCTCATTCACTCACGCAATCACACACTACGGACAATTTTTCCAGAGATGCCAATCAACCTACCATGCATGTCTTTGGACCGGGGGAGGAAACCGGAGTACCCGGAGGAAACCCCCGATGCACGGGGAGAACATGCAAACTCCACACACACAAGGCGGAGGTGGGAATCAAACCCCCAACCCTGGAGGTGTGAGGCAAACATGCTAACCACTAAGCCACCGTGCCCTCCTAAATGCGAAACAACAAATAATTAATAATTTATGTGTTCAAAGTCTGTGGCTCTACTCAAAAGTGGTAACTTGAGGCACCAGTGTGAAACCAAACAACAATCTATTTAGAAATCTTCTAATTTCTAGATGATTAGTTAAAAGCTAGATTAATTAAAGCTGGTCACTATTCAATCAGGTTAATTGCTTCTCCAGATCTTCGTAAGCAAGAAAACCTAAGCAGCTGGTTTTTCATTAGAATACAGAGCGTTAGCATCATAAGAGGTTTGTGAAACGATTGGTCAGAGCTACACACATGATATATACCTGTAGAGCTTTACATTACGTTCCTATTCAAGGTGTACTTAGAATCTACTGAATCCTTTAAACTTTAAAAGATCGTCTTGTTTAACCTGACCCTCGCAACGTTCAGTAGAAATCAGGATTGCGGATACATTTTCTAACTAAGAAGGGTAAGATGCCTTGGTCATAGGTTGCAAATTCCAACAGTGACATCAAAAACCACGTTTAAAAGTACAAAATATTTGTTCAGGTGCTTTACTTACAAATTACATACCCATCTATTTTGGCTAAAGTCAAACATTTTCAAACATGCCCAAATCAGTGAGTATTAGGTAAATAAACAAAAAACACCTTCTCAACCCCTGATTATGATGGTAACCTACATGCTGTGTCCAAATTCAAAAGCTCTAACACGTCTAAAACAACAACTTCGTTCGTAATAACTTGTGACAGCTGCGGTAGTCCGGGATGCCACAAAGTGTTGACACACTTCGCATTAGTCACTGGATGATGTGTGCTCTTGTTGTGTGTACATCCACATGGGATAAACACAAATTGAGTGATCTTGGTAAGAAAGCTATAATGGCACTTGCTTGCGATCATACGAAAATAACTCATGGACATGAAATGCAAATGATAGGGTTCTGACAGTATCAGGGATATTTTGCCAGCAAAATCATAGCTCTGAATAAAAGAGCCAAAAGCTAGTGAAAGAATGCACCCTATATACAAGGTTTTACTATTTTGTTTTTTAGTATGCAATATTTATATCAGCCTAAATTGATTTTGTCATAGTTACTGCAGAACCAGAATGTCCCATCCTTATAGGGGGCTAGGATATTTTTTGTGTTCAAAGCTACAGGAGGTTCAGTGTTGTGTATATAAGGTTAGTGTGACCAGGTAGAAGCATCAGGACACTGTAAACCTCAGTTTGTTCAGAAGACAACCTGTGCTCCTGGTCTCTGAGACAGTAAGATTGTGACCCTTGCAGACATGTTGCCCTTGTGATTTTTGCTCTCAGGGCCTTAATAGCCTGAACGTTGCTCTGTTTTGCAAGGGTCGGTTTTCTTGATGTTTGTCAATGACATCCAAAAAACCCTGGGCCTTCGACCCATACAGTAGTGAAAACAGAAATAACCAGTTTGCAGATGGCATGGGTTCTAGACATCGATTAGACTCACTTTCTAATAAACATGAATTCAATAACTTGAGGGTCTGATTGAATTGTTTGACCAGACAGACCATCTGTCTAATAAACACTGGACTGATAATCTCATGAGATTACACAGAGAAGTGCCTCTTCAACACTACATGCCAATCTGGTTTCTTTGCATTATACAGTCAGTTCTCTTTGGAGAACAGATGAGCCTGGGCTCTCGATCGGCTTTAGAAACTTCATATCCCGATGATCTCACAGACCGGCTGATTCCGAGAGAGCAGAAGTGGTACAGTACAAATCGGTATGTCTAGAATAAATTGTTTAAAAACAAACAAACAAAAGAATTATCTTTCGTTTTTTTTTCTTGTGTCTATACAAACCCGTCACAGCCAGTCTCTTAGGCTCCATCTTGAGAAAGTCACATGATGGACAGCTCACATGTTTATTTTCGTGAGAAAGTAGGATTTGGGGATCAGACTGCCTTCATCTGGGATATTACTGGGTGACAAACAAATGACTGCACACGGGTTAAAGCTGTGTAGTGTTAATACTGTAGTACAGCAACGCTTAGATTTTGAAAGTAGTATAGTCTCCACAATATTTGTTCATTCATTCATTCATTCATTCATTCATCTTCTACCGCTTATCCGAACTACCTCGGGTCACGGGGAGCCTGTGCCTATCTCAGGCGTCATCGGGCATCAAGGCAGGATACACCCTGGACGGAGTCACAATATTTGTTATAAAAATTAAATGATGGGAATGCTTAATACATTGAAAAAAGTACTGGGACTGGGGATTCATTGTTAATGAGATTTTTTAACCGTCAGTGTTTGCTGTTAACACTTGGCTCTACTAAATCCATTTGTCTCCAATTCCCTGCACTTTTATTAACTCAGTAAAGTGTTCTCCATAACGAAAGGCCTGTACAACCGGCCAGAAAATAGCAGTCAGACAGTAAATGATTAGCACCCACACTCTGGTGAAAAGCTATGATTAGACAATCAATCCAGTGACAGCCACAGATTTATAGCTCTCCAGTCCCAATAAACTTTGATAGGTACTGCAGGATCCTTACCTGTTGCTGCTTGTTTAACAGAACTTTCATGCCACTATGGTTTGAGGAAAGTGGTCGCCCCAAGGTTTTGGGAATTGTTAACCAATTGATATTTGTAAGAAATAAATTAGAGATCGTTCTCCTCGATCTGTGTGAGGTGAGCTAGCTGTGTCAATATGAAGGGGGTGGTATAAAGGTGTCAATCTTGATTTAGTGTCTCTGATAAATCTCCATCTTGTCTTCTTACAGGACTGCAAGTTGCATGTTGCATTACTGTGGTTAATTATTCTTTCATCATGGAAGACAAAACCAGGCTTTTCTCTTTTGTAATGCTGCAAAAAAGAGAAAGGCAGAAAAGCATGCGTCTTCATTAGCCAGTGTGATGTGGGCACAGGCAGTCACTGCAGAACAGAAGGGAGGGAGTAGGGCAAGCCAGAAGGCTCCAGATCTCGTGCAAAACTCATGCGTGAGTAGCTTGTTTAGCTCTTCTTTCAAGTTTAGACAGAAAAAAAAAAACAAGGGGGAGAGAGGGAGGGAGAGCGGGAAGGAGAGGTGTAGTGCGGCTCCTGCCACGCGAGCGGGGCTGCAGCAAAGAGCCAGATTAAGGGCATGATTTTGGTCGCATGACAGTGAAGAAAAGCAAGCAGATCTCACTCAGGATGAATGGGGGTGGCGTTGCGTCAGCCGTAGCGATAAGTGACGGTTTCAGAGCACAGAATGGGGATCAATCATTTCCATCTCTCATCTCAAACCCTCTCCTCTGCGTGGCACGGAATGGTCAGAAGGAGCGTTAGCGTGTAAAGGTCTGGCAGTAAGCAGCTCAGAGCAGATGTGGGCAATGAACATTATAATGATTCTCTAACGATTATAGCTATGCAAACTCAGAGTATTACTAGAAGCCAGTTGGACAACGCTTGTGGTTCAGACCAGATCTTTTATCAAACAGAGAAGTTTTGTGTATGACGATTTAAAAGCAATAAAATGCATTAACAGGACACCAGAAGGTTCTAATACTGTAACAAACAAACTCATTCTCTGGGCAGATTCAGCTAAATTGCTAGAGACTGCTAGATAGCACTCAGTGCTTAGTCTGGACTCAATTACACCAACACACTTCAGCATTCAGTTTGCCGGTTTAGCTCCAGAGCCTCTGCAGGCACCAGAGTCTCTTCTACAACAGGAACGTGACATCATAAAACTGACGACATCTAATGGATGACAATAGCGTTAATATTACACCTATTATTACATAATTGAAATGGTTCAATTACACTGATCTGTCATTTTATAAGGGCAAGAATAAAGTTTTATTCCTTTCAATGGAGTATACAATTCATTCATTTTCTACTGCTTATCCGAACTACCTCGGGTCACGGGGGAACTTTGCCTATCTCAGGTGTCATTGGGCATCAAGGCAGGATACACCCTGGACGGAGTGCCAACCCATCACAGGGCACACACACACACTCTCATTCACTCACGCAATCACACACTACGGACAATTTTCCAGAGATGCCAATCAGCCTACCATGCATGTCTTTGGACCGGGGGAGGAAACCGGAGTACCCGGAGGAAACCCCCGAGGCCCCCTTGCAAACTACACACACACACAAGGCGGAGGCAGGAATCAAACCCCCAACCCTGGAGGTGTGAGGCGAACGTGCTAACCACTAAGCCACGTGTCCCCGGAGTATACAATTAATGGCACAAAATTCAACTCATAAAATATAGCACAGCACCTAGATTCTAGCCGGCCCGGTCATTTCAGTGTGACAATTTTGCAGAAGTCAATTCATCACCTGCACCATCACCTGCTCCACCCTTTTTATCTAACAATAAATGAACAATAAGGATAAACAAGTGAGTATATTATACTTGGTAGCTCTGAAACTGTTTAAACAATCTTGCTAAGTCATTTGAGGATTTGAGGATTGAGTTCATCTTTCATTACTTATAATATCATCCAGAGGCTTAGATTTCTGGTCGTCCAGTGGCAGGATCGTGTGCTCTCATTGCCGTAGGCCGGGTTCGATTGTCGGGCAGGGAGCTAACCAAGCCACTGAAGAGCTAAATCTCAGTGCAGGTCCCAAGCCTGGATAAAAATGGGAGGGTTGCATCAGGAAGGGCATCCAGCGTAAAACCTTTGCCAGATCAAATATATGGACCAGATGATTTGCTGTGGAGACCTCTAACAGGGAGCAGCTGAAACAACAACAACAACAACAACATCATCATCCAGAGGATACTTTTGAAGCTTAACATACCAGTCACTACATGATGATAGTAGTTCGAAGACGGAAATTTCAATTGCTTTTGTATCTTGTGTCTTTTGAGGTATCCAATGTGGCAACATTACCTTTGGATGAACTTTAGATGGCTTACAATGTATGAAAGACAGTGAAAATGCCCTTAAAATGCCCCTAGGATGATAGGGCGCGTCACGGAAGCATAGTTTAAGCATTGTTTTTCAGTATGAGTTTTCCCTTCACTTTCCAGACACAGGAAGTACTGCTGTGTTCCATATGTAGCCCTTATCTCAAGGCTTTACTCATCTTATTCTGGTATCAAGATCCATATGGTACACATCAGCCTAAGCTCAGATACCTGCAACATCCTAATGCTAAACTAATGTTATAACTTTTCATGGTTTGTGAGACATCCGATGTGATAGACAGCTAGTTTCCAGATACCACTTAGAAAAGACAAACAAACTAAACTGATCATTTGGCAAAAAATGATTGCAAACATGTACTGAATCTGGATAAACAATTCAAGATACATCATCAGCCGCTGACTAAAGACTTCCAGAAAATCCGGGCTTGCGCAATATTTGCAGGAATTCGGTTATAAAAGAACAAATGATCTTGGTTGGTTAAAAAATGCTTACAGTGATTGTTTATTAAATAACATAATTTACCACATTAGTTAATATTAACCTGGTATAAACTTCAGTTTTTGTTGTATCTATTTAGTACGCCAGTATATCTATATCTATATCTGTTGTAGAATTTAAACCTGAAGTGGTTGCGGCTTAAACGAAATTGACTATGCACAGTTCACAGAGCCTTGTGGTCCACCAGATTTAAGGAAAGCGGCAGCTCAGATGTTTAAAGCTTTTAACTAATGATTAGAAAAGGTTGTGTTTGAATTCCCAGAGTTAAAAACTCAACTCAAACCTTGAATCTTGATCAGTTGTATACAGGTTTAACTGTCAAAACTTGCAACTTGCGTAATAAAACAATTCATGTAGGAATTGCTCATGCTAACTCCTGTCAGTTAAATGAAGCTGTACCAGAAAAAAAAAACAATATCGTTAGTTAAGAATGCTAATCACACCCCCCACAATTATGGTAACCATTTGTAGATGTAACATATGAGCTGTCAGTTGCGTATTATTTACAAATTCATAATTGTTCCATTCATTGTTAGGCACGCCATCAGGTGTGTTGATGGGATTTTTATGAATACTCTCAAATAGTTTTTGCCTTATAAGTCAAGCAGTGTGTTGTCTGTCTGGATTTAATCTAATTGTCTTTGTCATGAACACAATGCCTACATGAATAAGTACACACACCCTTCCTTGTCAAAGACACAATCGGTTGTATTTACAGAACAATGCTGTGAACTACATGGCATTCACTACCTACTAAGAAACCTTTTATGCGTCATTACTTTTATTAACTGGATTAAGACATTCTTCTCCCAATCGTGAAGGTGAGAGGCACCAAAATAAAAACTTTCTATAACTGAAACTTTCAAAATGTCAACACTTTCACACCATCACACAAATATCTGAGGCACAGCAATAAGGAAAAAGAGCTGCGTTAAAGAGATTATTGAGGGAAACTTGGCAGGTCCAGAGCACTTAGGTCTGTTGGGGAAATCATGTAGTGCATAGTTGAACATTTTCCTGGCTCTTGTGCATGATCTAACTCATCAAATTATTTTATTAAGCCTTTCATATGCTGTATTAGCTGAGGCAGGAAAAACACAACCGTCTGGAGCCATGATGTACTGAACTGTGTGCAAATCCAAATCCAGACTTCTTCTTCTTCTTCTTCTTCTTCTTCTTCTTCTTCTTCTTATTATTATTATTATTATTATTACTGTAGGATTGTTCAACACAAAGGGTGTTCCCATGCCTAATTAGCATTTGTATTGTGATCTAATTTCGTTATTTTGTTATTTTAAACACCAAATGGATTGTTTTTATATACTTTGTGCACATTTGTAAACAAAATTTAACATTCACACAAAAATGCACCCGACTTATTTAATATTCAAGTTGCTAGCTCAAGTTTATAAGATTAATGAATAAAATTGTTTTACTGGACTCGCAGCTCTGGGGTAGTTTTTTTTTAATTTATATCTTGTAATTTTTTTGATCTCTGTAAATCTTCCAGTTTAATGGCATATACACAGACAAAAGTAGAGTGATAACATATTTGTTTAATCTGATATTTCGTTTAATTGTAATAAAGTAATTTATAGTCAATGAAGTCAACAGCAAGTAGCATTAACTATAAACATTAACTAGCTCTAACTGTAAAGTGAATTACATACTTTTGTGCTACAGTAATAGTAATTGAAATACTCGTATTAAACAATAATCCAAACATATTTAGAATCTAATTTCACTATTAGGTTCACTGCAGCTAGTTTAACTAAAAAGGAAATACTTATCATGTGATTATGCCAGTAGTGAAAGACATGCAGAGGTAAATTTTTAATATAAAACTACAAAAGTGAAGTCAAAGAATCATATGCCATCTTACATGAATCATATGAATCATATCTGACATGACTCATATTAAACATATGACATCTGATATGAAACATATAAATCATATGACATCTGACATGAATCATACTGTATGAGTCATATGACGTCAAACACTAATCACATGAATCATATGACATCCGAAATGGATCACATGAATCTACGACATCTGACATGAATCATATAAATCATGACATCTGACATGAATCACATAAATCGTATGACATCTGAGATGAATCCTATGACATTTGACATGAATCATATGAATCATATGATGTCAAACACGAATCACATGAATCTATGACATCTGACATGAATCTTACAAATCATATGACATCTGACATGAATCTTACAAATCATATGACATCTGACATGAATCACATGAATCGTATGACATCTGACCTGAATCCTATGACATTTGACATGAATCATATGAATCATGTGACATCTGACATGAATCATAAAAATCTTATGACATGAATCATATGAATCGTATGACATCTGACATGAATCACATGAGTCATATGACATCTGACATGAATCACATGAATCCTATGACATCTGACATGAATCATAGAACATCTGAAATGAATCATATGACTCATATGACATCTGACATGAATCATCATATGACATCTGACAAAAATCATATGACAAGGCAACTCGGTTATATGTGAAACATTTTGCTCCCAGTCTTCGCTGGGTCAAATTAACCACAGACATTAAAAAAACATAAATAAATAAAACAACTCCTGTGTATATACAGTACATACATAAGCTAAAACTCCCCTACAGATAATATTAATACCAAACTACTAAAATATTTGAAATTTACCTCTATGAGATCTCAATCTAACAATCTACCAACAATAACAATGAAAGAGTGAACTTTTCATATATGAATGTGAACAAATTTCACATATTTGTATTATGTGATTTTTCTGTAAAGGAAAGAGCACAAACCAAATCACGGGTGAATTTATTCATGTGGGGCTCAAAGTCCAAAATTTGAGAGCACAAATTAAATAAAATGAATTAAAACAAATTAAATGCTTAAATCCTTACGTTCCTCATCAGTCACTGTACAAATATTTAGTTTTATATGTAATATACATGTGTTTGTTCAATCACACACATTTCCGTTATGGTGCTTTAAACAGGATCGTAGGCTAGCTAGCGGAATGGCTAATAATCATTTGAGTGCTACAGTAATAGCAAGATACATACATTTATAGAGTTGGCTGAGAATTTGGTTCGTCCACATTTTTTTTTTTTTTTTATCTAAGACCAAGCCATTTGTTCAAGCCAAGTTTAATAACGCTATTTTACTTGAAGTGCATTTTTCCATCGTATACCACAGCTATCACCAAGAATTACAATTCTTGCTTCTTTTATCCATGACATAATGTGCTGTTTTATTTTTATCTGTTTGTATTTACATTTCATTTAATGGAACGTCTGCGAGACAAGTTAGTTCCTGTTAATGCTTACATAATAAACAGACGTTCCCTCATCTTTTATCTCTCCTCCAAAAACGCAACTTAAGTCCTGTTAACAAGAAACTGCTAAAATCTGATGATATTTTTCTTTGGTTTATAAATGTTTGTTATTACAATTCCCACCTTACAAGTCCCTGCGTACGAGCTGTTGCTATAACAACTATCTAACTAACATTAGAACGAGCCAGACATTCTGTCATTGGAGCTGTACAGTAATTCAAATAAAGCCACACATTTCCACCAATCAGATTCAAGAATTCAGTTGCACTGAAATGATCATTATGTTTATTAATTGTTTTATATGAACATTAATATGAGTTTACTTTGCTTTACGGAAAGAAGAAAAATGAAAGTTATGGGGGGAAAAAAAACGTTAGGATGCTATTTCCAATAAATATATCAACTTCATTAACAATCTATAATACAGGATAGAGGTAGCTATAATGCAAAAAAAAAGCAAATATGGTTCCGTAGTTCATGAGCTTCATATGAAATATTTTCTAGATATAATATGACTGTTATGTCTTACATGACCTTTAAAGAAAATGTTAAGAAGAAGAAATAAAATCTTAAAATGCTTTACATTAATTAACCTTCTTCGCACCTTTTTGTGCTGAACACCTGTGGAACTTTAACAAGGCTAAAATAATACGCTGCAAGTCTGGATATGGAAAGACTTTGGGACTTTTTTTTTTAGTAGACACTCAAGGTGGCAAAACAACCCTCAAGGCTTTTTCCATTGTAAAAGGCATCATTATGTCAGGATTATAATAGCTGTGGAAAATTGTTTAAGAAAAAAAAAAGAAAAGAAAGAAAAGAAAAGAAAAGAAAAGAAGAAATCCCAATGCCTGTACTTATTTATGTGATGAAATATACAGACAGGAACGTATCGAGTGGTTAAGTGGCTTGAAGAGTAATAAAAGGTGAAAGAATAAAAAGGTATGACTGGAATTCCTTTGGGATTCCTCGCATGATCTCGTGTGGAGAGTTCAAGTCGAATCTCTGCTCCGGTGTGCTGCGAGAGAGGTTGCTTATCTTAATGCTTGCCTCAAAAAGATGTAATCTCCAATGAAAACATCTTAAACATTAAAAATCTTTATCGGCTGCCTCGCACGCACAGCCGCAGTGTGTCTGTTAAGTCTGATAGAGATGTCTAGTGTGTGTGTGTGTTGCAGGTGAAAGCCACAGGTAGACAAAACCATTGTGAAACAGTTGAAAGAAAACGACAGTTTACATTATTCGGATTCCTCAGAAGGCAGCGTCCTTAAGCGTCAGATATTTTTTTCTCAAGCTGTCAAAAAGAAAAACATCTTATCTTAAATGTTTGAAATGCGTTCGCCTGCTTTTCGTCACCGCCCGTGGCCATGAATGTAGAGTACGAGATTTTTTCATAAGTAAAGTAAAAAAAAAAAATACAAAAATAAAATATAAACCAAAATACAATACATGCCGTACATATCAGGGCACGGATTCACTTTTCAAATCTAAAGACCAGTTCTAAGGCCTCACCCTGAAGTAAAAAAAAAAAAGAAAAGAAAAGAAAACTTTGGATGACGTGCAGCCTACAAGGTTACGTCAGCGAGCATTTCTGAATTTCTGAGTAATCTTTCTTTGATAAAGCCATAAACGTTTTAGCTCGCTCCGTGTTTTTTGGCAAAGAAGGGTATAGCGTTAGAAGAGAAAAAAAAAACATACATCATTCAGTATATATCGTTCCTGTACATATGCCTAAATTACTACTAATTTCAGTAATTAATGAAGTGTTACCATGGTTACAATCCACTACAATAATCTACTAATCCCGATTACAGTATAATGATTTCTGATGATGTCTTTAATATCTACATTTTTTGTTAGATTTCCCGCCAGGAAAACATGACAGCTGGCTAATACGGTCATGTGACTTCATTGTTTGAATTGGTTAGCTTGAATTGTTACGAGTTAGTCCGAGTTTCTCGTCAAGATCTGGCGTCTCACTCTTGTTCTTTTACTTCATCCTTAAGTGAATACTTTATGACGTCTGACAGTGGTGGACGAAACATAAATCCATTTAGCTCACCCATGGGGCAAGTAAAAGCCCTGTCTAGTGTCCTGCCCAGTCCTGTGTTTTGATTGGTTGGAACATGTCTAGGCTGAAAAGTAGCAGCTATAACAATAATATACAATAACATGGGACAGCTATTCACACTTTATTACGTAAATGAAATGAATTAGTGTTTGTTTAGCATCCACATCTAACGCTTCTTAAATCCTCCAAAGCAACTAAGTAACCGAGCAGCGTTTTGAGACAATTTTCTCTTCACATTACACATCAGATGTTAATGATATTGCTCAAGTCTAACTAGCGTCTCTTGATTATTTATCTCAGAATTTTTAACCTGTAACAAGCAGAAGGCTTTCGGTATCCGACGGCTTTATTTTGTGTTTTTGTTTCCATAGTCAGTTGAGGAACCTGGTTCGTCCTTGCATGCTACTTAATCCGTCATATAAAAGACGTCCCCCCCGTCAACCGGATCTCCCCTCTGTTAGCTAAATGCTAAAGTCAATACCATGTTTATTTACTTGTCTACTGTGCAACTCTTAAACCTTTAAGCCAGGATACAAAATCTGCTTGTCCTGGATGACAGGGCTTCTGATTTGTCAGGTAAATTACTTATTATTATATACTGAATACACTTATACGCATACATCTAGGCAACAACCATGAAAACGTCTTTGGGATGAAGTACAATATCAACGGTTTCAATCCCACGTTACACTTAAGGATCATTACAAATATCAGAAGATCAAAACCTTGACCTGACGTTTTCCTGATTACCAAACAAAGTCTTTTCACGCTAAAATACTCAGGCGAGGGCTACAATACTGTGTAGAAATTTCTAGAATGTCTTCTAGGGTTGTGTAGGATCTGGAGAAGGAGAAAACCTGGAGAACATGGAGAAAACCAGCGTCGACATGAAAACATGACCGAAACCTCTTTCTGGGTTTTATGTAGCAACAGAGTCCTGGAGGAACGTTGTTTCATTCACTGTGTTCATTTGAAACCCCTTGAGTTCGGTATGGACGTGTGGATTCTGGAGCTGTCAGGTGGCAATCCTGCACCACCCAGACTTGTTCTCATTGTATAACAACCTTCTGAATGGTTTAAATATGTTAAGTCGTGGGTGGGAACTGGTCTTCATTACTTTCCAAACACCATGTCTATGATGTTTACATGCCGTTCAGTACAAAAAACCCCCCCAAAAACTTAGCATCATATGAAAGTGAGCAAAACCACAAGTACTTCCATAAAGCGTAAAGTAATATCGGGCCACATGCCGCGCCGTTCCCACTGACTGATCTCACGTCAAATATGGAGTCCACCGTAATACAAACGTCAGCTGTTTACCCAAGTGCAGCTTCATGAAAGGCCGTGCGATTAAACACGGGGCCTCCCCTGCAGGGTGTTTGAGTCTGGAGCTTTAGCTGACTGTCTGCTTTCACCGTCGGCTTCCTGAAGACTCTGTTGCACAGACTCAAAGAAGGTGAAAACCGCTCTGTCTGGGCCGTGCGATCGTTCATCCTGTTTAACTCTTATCATGAAAGGTCTTGTGTTCTTAAACTAACAGCTCGGCTGGTTCATTTGTACAGGATTTACAGGAAATACAAACAGTTATTGTAAGAGAAGTTTTGTTTTTTTTTAATGGCTGACGCTAATCTTTTGTTGCCCTTTGACACAAATGATTTTCACGAGGTTACGAGGAAGATTTGTTAGGAATCAACATTACGCCGAAAGGCTGATTTGACTGAACAATAATTGAAATTAAGAATTGATACTAGTCTCATCATAGAGACTGCAACTCTTACACAAAGGTGTGCACGCCAATTGTGTGTCAAGTCCGTAATTGTGTCGAGTCTCGTGTCGTGTCGTGGCCGTCGCTTGTCCCTTCGTGGACTGTGTACTCGTGTACTGTAAAGATCTACTTTCTACTGCAAAGGCAGTCTGAACAATCAAGGGAAGAGACACGTCGTGTTCACGTCATTCCATGATTTTCACACGTGTTACACTATTGTGTTTCACGTGAGCTTTCTACATGAAATCTAGAGGGTGTGTCAAATCTGTCAGTTTTAATCACCTGACACCTGCATGAATCTACAGTCTGGACTAGAATGAAATCAGCCCCAGATTAATTTAATACATATTGTGTTTTTCTTCTCCGTTCTACAAAAGTTGAAAATAATTTGAAAAAGTCATTAAACAACTGCCATGATATTGATGCCAAACATCTAGCCTTTTAACTTCTTAATCAAAAAGAAGGAGGGATTATCCCTGCTGTACTGTTTACTCAAGCTGTAATGTTTACCTACAATGTTCATGTGAGCATCAGAACTGGATCATGAAGCAATGGAAGAAGTAGACCTGGGGAAGTGATGCAATATGGGAAGAAGGCAAGCCAAGGTAGGCAGTGTGATGCTCTGAGCAATGTTCTGCTGGGAAACTTTGAGACCTGGAATTCATGTGGATGTCACTTTTGTCTACTTAAACACTGGTACAAATCAAGTACACTCCTTCGTGGCAACGGTATGCCCTTTTTTATCAGTGTCCTCATTCAGCACTGCAAAAATTGTTCAAGGTGTTTACTCGGCCTCCAAATTCCCCAGTCGTCAATCCGATCGAGCATCTGTGAGATGTGCCGGACACACAAGTCCAATCCACAGAGGCTCCACCTCATACCTTACAACTTACAGGACTTAAAGGATCTGCTGCCTTGTCTTAGTGCCTGATACCTGATACATGACCCCTTCAGAGCTCTTGTGGAGTCCATGCATGAGCGAGTCAGAGCTGTCTAGGAGGCACAAGCTGTCTAACCTACACAATGAGTCAGGTTAATGTTACGGATGATCTGAGGTGAAGGGTATAAACATCGTCAAAAAAAAAAACAAATGGAAACAAACATTTTTTAACAGCTTAGTCACAGAAATCCCCCCGAAGCTAAACCATTACGTCTGATGTCAAATATTGAAACGACGGAGCTGCGTACAGGAGATTGGCAGCACAGACAGCAGATGAAAGACAGAAATCTGTATGGTTTTGTATACAATGCAGGCTCTTCGATGAAGAACCCGGAGAAGCCCATCATCGCCCCTATCCTCGTGGTTGTTTATGTTCGGGCCTGCTGGTTGCGCGCTCCAAATTACTGGAAGCAATTTTATCCTGGAAAGCCACGCGTAAACACATTGGGGGGAAATTAGAGGCTGCACATGTCTGTAAGCTCCGCTCTCTGCTCTGAGTTACAGCAGAACCTGGCCTGCACAGCGCCCTGCTGTAGACCACACTACACGCACTGTTTATTTGGACATGGCGGCTGAGAGCGAGCGAAGCTTCAGGCCAGCTTTTCATGGAGGAATACCCGCCGTGGCGTTCCTCGCCTAGAGAAAATTACTCTCTTCCTCCAGAGTAGGGCCACAGCAGGTCAATGTCGGGATAACGAGCGATTTCCAGGAGAGCTCAGAGCCGAGTCGGAACTTTGCCTGAAATAACCGGAACACCGTTTGTACCGGATCACGAGTGTGACCTTCCTCAAATCCATCCTGTCTAATAGATAAATAAAGATTTAAAAGTTATAAAAATGTCAAAACTGACAGAAAAAGGACATTAACACTTACACGCCTTTCAGCTGGAACTTACACCAAACCCGGACATGCAGTTTTACACACTTCACGCTTCATATACTGTAGTGCACGTGTTATGATGTCATTTTGCTTTGTTTGTGTATCTTGTCTCATTTTTTATTGATTTTTTATGTGAGTTTTATGCATCGATGTGACTTTTTAACACACGATTCATTTTTTCACTTTTTACGTATTTAATTTCACGTTTTTTTTTTTTTTTTATTTAACTCGATGATGATGTCACATAAAAACCCATGATTTGTTTTGGTTTTCAAATACAAATTTTTACAGGATTCTTCTTTTTTTTTTCACATTCACTTTTTCATCTGATTTGTTTCATATAATTCATTTCTATTCATGTGCAATTAAAAAATAATTCATTAATTAAAAAAAACTCCTTTATTGAATGAGTTCTTTCATTTAGTGTCACAGCAGAAACTTTACTACATTTGATACGTCTTATAATAAAAAATAAAAAAAAACACTGCTGTGTGAATCTGAGATTAGTTTTTTTTTTTTTCCTGTTTTGTTTTCTTTCTGTTGTCCTTCTGGGATTCTGTTTCTTTTCTATTTTTTTATTTTTTTTTTATCTGCGCGGGCGAAATGTATGACGTTCGCTTCATTCCAGAAAATGCTGTATCATCATGAATAAGCACTGTTCCTCGGTCACTTGTTTGGCAGCTTGTTTGTAAATCCAGCAATCAGAATTCCTGAATAATTAAATAATTATATAAATGAACACCTACGGGGTCAGATCATATCTACGTGACGTCTTGAAGCTTCGCATAGACCATAACCTGCTCACGTCTATAGGGAATTCCATCAGCTACAAATCTCCGTGTCTCTGACATCTCCGTATATCAATCCCATCAAACACGACACGAGGGATAAACCAGCTTAGCTGCACCCTCCCTCAAGCTGATGAGACAAAACAAACAACTCCGCTCATTTTTGAGATAGCTGAGCTCAGTCTGAGTTATTTTTGAGGACGTGTGTTTACTTTAACTGCTGCGATTATGAAAATAGTTGTGATGTTTGAAATTTGTGAGTGTCACATACTGCCGTTTTTATACTACAAACAGTTGTATCGAATAACTGACTACATCCAGGGTTGAATCCTGTGAATAAATCAAGAGTTTTACAGACAAATCATTCCACCCATGCAATATCTTTCCAATATTGTGTGTGTGTGTGTGTGTGTGTGTGTGTCTGAGTGTGTGTCTGTGTGTGTGTCTGTTTTGTCTCAGGCGTCACACCCTGTGAAATGGCTAAATAGTTTTTCTTTAAAAACAAAGAACAGCACTGTGTTTGTGCCACCGTGCTACAGAGAGGAATTTACACCACAGATTCTTCGTGCTGATTGGTCAGAAGCTGTTGATTCATTTTCTAGAGCAGCAGTTCTGACAGGCGAGTTTCTTCTGTTTATACTCAATAAAAAAAAAAAAGAAAGGAAACACTGTCATCTAATCGTTTTCAGTAAGCAGGCAGGTATTTAACATATACTGTATGTAAGGAGTCTCCAGTGTCAGTGTTTCTTTACAGGAAAAAAAATGTTTTCCCCCTGACATTGTAAATCTTAAGAATAGATTATTTATAGCTGCAATAACGTAAGTGCTAAATGTAGCAACAAATGAATAAAATGCATGACGTTTTCAATTTGATTCACAAAACATTCTAGCTGTTGGCAAGAAGAGGAATAAAGGCATGACAGGAAATTAGGGTAGTAGAAAATGATTTTCCTGTAACAGCACAACCCCATGAGAGTGATTAATTCCATTACATCATTCAAGTTGATCAAACATCATTCATTAAGTCTTAAATCATAACCTGCACCTTAATACACACTCACACAGTGTTTCTCTGTGTGTTTCTGTCTGTGTGTGTCTGTCTGGGTGTGTGTCTCTCTCTGTGTGTATCTTTGTGTGTGTATCTGTGTATGTGTGTGTGTCTGTGTGTCTGTGTGTCTGTGTGTTTCTGTGTGTCTGTGTGTTTCTGTGTGTCTGTATGTTTCTGTGTGTCTGTGTTTCTGTCTGTGTGTGACTGTATGTGTGTGTGTCTGTGTGTAGTGTATCTGTGTATGTGTGTGTGTCTGTGTGTATGTGTGTCTCTGTGTGTCTGTGTGTCTCTGTGTTTTTGTGTGTGTCTGTGTGTATCTGTGTCTGTGTTTCTGTCTGTGTGTGACTGTCTGTGTGTCTGTCTATGTGTGTGTATGTGTGTGTGTCTGTGTGTAGTGTATCTGTGTATGTGTGTGTCTGTGTGTATGTGTGTATCTGTGTATGTGTGTGTGTCTCTGTGTGTATGTGTTTTTGTGTGTGTCTGTGTTTCTGTGAGTGTCTGCGTGTCTCTGTTTCTGTCTGTGTGTGACTGTCTGTGTGTGTGTCTGTGTGTGTATATGTGTATGTGTGTGTCTGTGTGTGTGTCGCTGTGTGTATGTGTGTCTGTGTGTATCTGTGTCTGTGTTTCTGTCTGTGTGTGACTGTCTGTGTGTGTCTGTCTGTGTGTGTCTGTGTGTGTATCTGTATATGTGTGTGTCTCTGTGTGTACTGTATGTGTTTTCGTGTGTGTCTGTGTTTCTGTGAGTGTCTGCGTGTCTGTGTTTCTGTGTGTGTCTGTGTGTCTGTGTGTCTGTGTTTGTGTGTATGTGTGTGCCTGTGTGTGTTTGTGTATGTGTGTGTATTGAGAAACAATGCATCGAGCTAAATCTCCTGCTTACACTGATCAGATCTTGACACTGATAAAGACTCGATGAATATAAACACATACCTTATGTGGGGAAAAATAAAGTGTATAGAGATACATAAGATATCTTTTACTTAAAGTTTCAGGTTTCGAAGTCGATGTTTCTCAACTTCATCTGGTAACCTGTTCCATACCCTGATTTAAGAACTAAAGAAAAAACATGTTATCAACAAGCAAAACGTGTGTAAATGAGCCGCAGGATTCTGACGCAGCAAACACAACACGCTACTTTACTTACAGCGGGAAGTTACACAACATTAATGAAGTAAAACAAAACCCTCTGTTCTCCATCCACTCTCATTAATGAAGTGATTTATATAACTGATTTAGCTAATTGCTAAAGATATGCTATGTTTGTTTCCTCTACACCACCCTTTGAGACATTCTGTCTTGTTTTTACATCTAGTCCCGTATTAGAAGCACATGAACACAATGACAGGTGGATCGTTATGCTTCCAACAAAGCTGCTCGTTCTCAGGAATCATTACTTCGCCCTTGTTTACGGAGCTATTTTAATAGGTTTGAATGTGTGTGTGTGTGTGGTGTCATGGAGTGCTCACTGACACGGTGATCGTGCCACACCTCCAGGGCAATCCAAACAACACGCGAGAGGAAAGAAACGTGAACAACACCGACACGCTGGACCTTTGTCATTGTGATGCAGGATTACAGAGAAGCTTTGAGTCAACACACGGCTCTGGGAAAAACACTGACTTCACCTGAGCTTGGGTGTCATCAGTGGTGAAAACAGATTACCCCAATGAACTGCCCTTTCATTACACTACACACACACACACACACACACACACACACACACACACACACAATGGAAACGGACACCAGGGACGCTTCATGCTAGCCACCCTGGCTACACACCACTGCTCTGAGTTCCCCTTTAATACCGAACATCCAGGAGAAAACGTTACTCGCTAACACTCACTCGATTAGACTCGAATCCCATCTCTGCCCATGTGTGTCAATAAGAATGCCGTCAGTCAGAAGACAGGAATGCAGACGTCGCTCCACACCACTTCATGAAGCACGTAAGATAGCAGCAGTGTGTAGAAAGAAATACGAGTTTGATGCCATTAAAAAAGGTCACAACCTTTTCACGATTAGGGTGTGAAGCGTTCTTGCATGTTTTCTCAGAGGCATGGCCAGGAACAGCCCCGGATCACAATTCCTGTTGCCACCATTATGTCAAATATTCAACCAGGCCAACAACACCTTGAGACTGGGCTTATACACAGGCTTCACTTTTGTTTTGTTTTTTAACATTATTAACTCACGGCA
Organism: Tachysurus vachellii; assembly: GCF_030014155.1. Classification (NCBI taxonomy): domain Eukaryota; kingdom Metazoa; phylum Chordata; class Actinopteri; order Siluriformes; family Bagridae; genus Tachysurus; species Tachysurus vachellii. The sequence continues at coordinate 25,970,531 of NC_083466.1, read as the reverse complement.
TCTTAACTGCTTTAATTAAACGTTTCTGAATTGCTGCACAGTGAAGCGACTTAACCGCAAACCACCCACATGATTCACTCACATCATTATATTTATTTATTTAATAAATATATGACTCATGGTTCATTTGATTCGTTTATTTTTACTCGATTAAATTAAATGTTTTATTTCCCATGATTTGCTTGCTATTTATGAATTTATATTCACGAACATATTTATGTATGCATGGATCATTTATTTGACTTATATGACTCATTTTGAAATTTTTTTCAATGTTTTTCTGCTTTAATTATTTTCATGTGGATTGTGTTCGCTGCTACAAAAGAATCATTTAGTTTCGGTTTTAAATTTGAGTTTAAAGGTAATTAATTAATTAATGTATAAAATAATACATTTTTTTATTTATTGATATTTGTGAATAAATAACAGCATTTTCATGAACAGTATTTTATGGCATGATATTGTTATGTGATTCTCTTTTAAAAATGATTCAGAATTGTTTTTTTATGAATACTGCATGTATTTTTATGCACATGTTTAATTGTGAATTGTGATTCATACATATGATTCACTTATTTTCACAATTCATTATTAATGAATTTATAAACCTATTTTTTTCTACACATGATTTTTACACATTATTCATTTATGCTCATGTCACTCGTTTCATTTATGTATACTACATGTGATTCTTTTCATCCCATCCAGTTAGAATCATAAAGAATTATTTCAGATGATTCTTTATTAATGCCTGATTTTTTTTTAAATAAATAATTCACTTATAGTTGCATGTTTGTGTGTGTGTTATTTTCCAGATGACTCATTAATTGAATAATTTATAAAAAAAATATATATATATATATATATATATATATATGTATATGTATATATATATATATATATATATATATACATATACATATATATATATATGACTTTTAGATTCAGTTACTGAATCACATTCAGTTAATGAATCATCTGAATCAAATCACATGTGATTTGTTTTCAAATGCAGTTTATGTGATTTAATATTTCTGACACGATTCATTTATTATCACATATTTCATATTTATTGATGTCTTGTGTGTGATAACAGTTTGAAATGAAATGTTCCCTTTTAGGTCCCCTAGGTGTCATGTTAAAAAGAAATCTCCTGATCAGACGAAAATTAAATGTGTGCGATTTGGTTACAAAAGCTACAAAGGGGTGATGTTTGGGTTAGGACGGGGTTACCGTTCGTACGACTTCTTTTTGTGTGAAATCCAAAACAAAATCCAACCCGCATGCTGCCGCTTGTTCACGTTTGCACAAATCTCTTATGAAATCGGGTAACACACTCAAGATCGAGCCGCCGATTAAGCCATTCGATACATTCTGAGCGCTGAAACACAATATCCCAAGTTCATCTATGCTCTTCTTTTCATATCTGGTAAGAGAAATTCTCTGGGTGTTGGTGGAAGTGCGTGCTGTTCGATAACAGTCCTCATGAGAAACAATGTCGTGACAGCATGTGATTAGTACTTTACCACATTCGCTGTCTTTCATAAGCTTGTGAATGTCACAAATGACAAAACGCGTGTTATTACTCCATACACTTGTGTCAGACGTTGCTATGATATATCACTGTCATGCCGGGGCATGCTCTCTCTCTCTCTCTCTCTCTCTTATTCCAGATGCACATTTAACACTACAGTAATTCTGCTCTTATTTGTTTTTGTTATTTTAAATCCAAACGTATTACCTTACATACAAACACACACCGTAGATGTACTGGTTTATATCTTCATGTCAAAAGGAAATCTGTGTGTTATTACAAATTCTGCTGATTCTTCACAATTCAAGATGTCTACTGTTAATGTTAATGTTAATGTTAAAGTTAATGCTAATGCTAATGCACACGACTCATTCTATACAGCTGTTGACGAAGAAGCTACCAAAGTACGACCCTTCTAGGATCATTGGATTGTGTCTCAAAGGTTTTGGCTGTGTCTCAATCAGCCCTCTAGGTCCCTAAACCATGAATCAGTTCATCGTGTAGACACATTGGAGTGCTGCTAAAGGAATCACTAGATATTGTGACACCGATGACTCACTTTCTGGTCAAATGACTATTTTTTTTTAATACTGCTTTATTTCCATTTTATGTTGTTAAAAGTTCATTAGAAAAAAATGGATTTTGCAGTGCATCATGGGATTTTTAGTGCACTGGGGGAATTAGCGTACGAGAGAGACAGAACTCGCCGACTTCCTGATTAGCGCCCTGACTACTGAAGTGGACATGTCATGTTTATTGTAAGGAACACAACACATAGCATTGTGCTGTTCTGTGAAAATAATTAACTTATGAATTAAAAAGATGATTATTTTCATGTAAGTGGTTTATTCCTCTTATACTACAACAACTTTATCAAGATACCAGTTGAAGGAATAGCTTTTTATCCATTTCTGTTTACTTTTAATGATGTCCATGAAACAAGTTTCAGTAACGTTCAAGACGTAAAAAAACATGTGCTAACTCATTGCATTGTCTAATGGGTGAGGATGGGAACCAGTGCTAAATCCTCGAGGCGAGATGAGCCGCTATCTGATCTCCAATTGTCCGGTGGTCCATCACAGTGTCCTGTTTCTGCCTCTTAGTACTACAAAAGAAATTAAGGTTGTTGCTCAGCACCAAGTAAAGAATAAGCGTTGACACTGGAGACTCCTTCCATAAACATCACCTGCTCATATGCAACAACTATACAGATGAGTCCCTGTACAAGCTCTTACTATAAAAACAAAGACATTTTAGAACTGTTATGGGAAATTAACCAACACATTCCAAGCAAACAGAGCCAAGAACTGCAAAGAATCATGTTAAACAGAACTGATTTAATGATGTGGTGTTTATTCCGTGGAAATATTGTAGCTCCTGATTTCGCTCCTGAATAACTGATTCAACAGGACACAAAACGATTACTGATTTGAACTCAGTTAAAAGTGGAACATGTACATGCTACAAGTACTCACACTCTAAGAACGGAAAGACGATTAACTTTAACAGTCATTATTTCTCTAAAGGAAAGATGCATGTATGCGGTCCTCTAACAGAGAGGCATTCAGTCATATAGATCCACATAGAACCTTTAAAGGTCATATTTAATAGCAATTACAACAGAACAGCAAATATATCGAACGCATTGAATATCATACACGTCTTTTGGGGAACGTTGTTCTAGAAGGGTGCAACTTTGATGGGTTATTAAACTTTTGTGAAGAGGATGTTTCCTGCACTTAACCTTCCTCTATACACTTTTATCAAGAACAACTTACATTTATCTCATTCATACAGCTGAGCAATTGAAGGTTAAGGGCCTTGCTCAGTTGCTTAGGAGTAGCAGCTTATTGGTCCTGGGAATCAACACACGACCTTCTGATTGTCAGTAACGACATCATCCAACACCTTAACCACTGAGCTACTACTACTTCACTCTTCCCTTACACACTCTTATACAAAAACGAAACCCTGCTGGTTCTTCAAGAGTTCACAGCTTTCTTAAAGAGCTCTGTGTCGAACCCTTTGCCATGAGGAATGTAGAGTGACGTATTTCTCACTGAAGGACATCCTGTAAAAAAACATACTGTCTAGGTTGGAGACTGAACCTTATCTCCTAAAGGTGGAGCTGATTATGTTGTTTATCGTTGGCTTCAGGTTAAACCTTTTAAAGTTAAAGTCTTAATAATTTTATTAAATAAATCTTATCACAGATTGCTTGGAACGTGTCTGATTTTAAGTTAGAGATTTGATTGAATGATCAGAAAGTTTGTTTTGTTTTCGTCTTTATTTCTATTTTCATTCGTCTGTCAGAAGTAAATCGTGTGTAACAGTAGCACACTTTAAATGCTACGCATTTCTTGACCAAACCCCGACGCCTCTGCACGTATTTATTTAAGAAATCTAAACTGACGCACTGGGACATATTCTTCTCAAACCTGTCAGGACCATCCGTTATTGACATAATATCAGCCTACACGCTTTACAAAAGATGTCATTTAAGCCGAACACACACAATCACACACACACGTAACCTGTGTGGTGACCTCCGTTTTGCACACACCTTTTACGCACGTTATTTGGGGCATATTTCTAATCAGTAGTCATGAAATATTTCCACAAGACAATAACTTTTACAGGTTACTTACATAAACCTGTCTGAAATAGTCTGCGTAAGAAAATACACCCCCACCACACACACACACACACACACATTCCTCACCCTACTTACAAAATATGTCTGGTAAGCGCACGCCACCTGCTTGTGTGACATGAAAGGGAATTCCTGTTTTGCACAGGTGAGCGCGCAGGTAAAGCAGGTAATCTTAAACAGAAACCTCTGCAGAAATCAGACAGACGTACACAGATGCCAGGGACGCAATGTTATATCTTATTAATGCCGTAAATATAAAACGAATGCATTATACGCGTGTTTGTTCTTTCTTTTCATGTCGTTATTTGTATGTGTCATTTAAAAACGGATTTATTTGTTCTCGTGAATCAGGTTGAATAAAGCTCGAGGCTCCGCCTCCGTAGGCAGGTCTCGAGGTGTCGGAGCTCTATATTAGACAGCTCTCTATCACATATTAAGTGTCCTCGCACTTGTGCAGATGCTCTTTCAATCGAAGTTTGAGAAGTTTCATCTCAAGCCTGGTTGAACTTCCAAACAAAGCAACTCCGTTTGAGTTTCGGTGAACAGCGGGGATTCTATTCTTCTTATTGCTTTTTTCTCTAAACTTTTTGTAAGCGCAGGAATTGTGATCATGAAGCTGGAGGTTTTCCGCGGGACGCATCACCACGCGAAACCACCGGAGACGTGCAGCGACGCTGAGACCAGCGTGCCGTCTCCGCTGTCCGGGGAAGACGAACTGGGGTCAGATGGCGATTGCGCAGCGCACAGCCCGTGCGCACCTGTCGCGTCTTCCGCCGCCATGTCCTCTGCAGCAGCGCGCATCGAGGGCAAGGACAAAGGCAAGCCGTACACACGCAGACCAAAGCCGCCTTACTCGTACATCGCCCTGATCGCCATGGCCATCCGCGACTCCAGCTCGGGCCGCCTCACGCTCGCTGAGATCAACGACTACCTCATGCGCAAGTTCCCGTTCTTCCGCGGCACCTACACGGGCTGGCGCAACTCGGTGCGCCACAACCTGTCGCTGAACGACTGCTTCCTGAAGGTGCTGCGCGACCCCTCGCGCCCCTGGGGCAAAGACAACTACTGGATGCTGAACCCACACAGTGAGTACACGTTTGCCGACGGCGTGTTCCGGCGACGCAGGAAGCGAATTGGCAAAAAATCGGGCCGGGAGCAGGACGAGAGCACAAACCAAGCCTCCACGGACTCTATAAACGCGCCCTCAGCGGCAACCAAGTTCACAAGCCCGTTCGCCATCGACAGCATCCTAAGCCGACCTTTCCGCAAAAGGGAGCAGCCGGGGGACGTCGCTGCGGCCACTTGGCATGGGGGTGCCCCCGCACCAGCGCCTTACGTCACGCGCGGGGCACCGCTTCACGCGCTGGTGGATGCAAGCACCGCGGTGCACACGCTCCGCGCCTACGGCATGATGGGCGTCGCGTTTGAGGACTTGGCCGCCGGGATGCGGCATGACAGAGACTTTCTCAGCGCTCCGCTAAGCTCAGAACGCCTTCCGGTCCCGAGAATTACACCAAACACCGCACACGCGTCCACTAAACCTGGAGCTTTTCACCCGTTTCAAATAGACTACTTATTATCTTAATGGCGCACAGGACAATATCTTATTTGGCACTTTATTCGTACTGGACTTTAAACAGAATACATTTCATTAAGAAGTTGCCACCAGTGGATTTGGGAACTTTGTAATAAAATGGAGTACATGCACAAATACAGGAAATGATTTCTGCCCTGTCAGTAAATACTGTTGTGTAATAATGTAATATCATGTATTTATGATGTGCTGTTGGTCATTTTCCCCTCGTGTGTTTTTCTTGTTCAGGAATGTGGCTGCAGTGGGGATTTTTGCATCAACTAAAATATCACTTTGCTTACTCTGTCGTCTTTGAAAGCAATGACACTGACAGCTATTTGTTGTTGTTGTTTTTGCTGCATTTGTTGTTGTTTTAATAAAAAGGTCAGCTTTTCACACTGACAAGCTGAGCTCTGACTGTAAACTGGACAGCACTTCTAATGTCTACTGAATAGAAAGAATGCATGCGAATTTTTAAAATGAGCAATAAAATTTTATTTCTGTTATAAAACTGTGTGAAATAATTTGATGACTGAAAACAAGAGAGGAATGTTTCTCGTGTGTTCATGCTTTTGTTTGCATGTTTATAAAATTACTTAGACTAGGAGTTTCTTATGTACTAATATTTTGTAGGTTAAATATATTGTAAAGCAACAGGTAAACAAAAATCAATAAACATGTCGTAAAAATCAAGGTCAAAATATGAACTCAAAATCAGGCCTAGTCCTGACATCAATAATCTAGTGATAATAAAATATAATACTGTGCAATAACAGTAGTGCTGACTTGTAAATGAAACAATAACACATTTTTTAATATGAATGTATTTTAACATAATTTTGTTCATTTTTGACTTGTACACAAACGTTTGTATAGAAAAACGTAACCCATCTTAGCACAACTAAATCTGGACCTCTAAGAGATCCGTCATGTTATGTTTATTATGATATTTTTTAAAGGTAGGGGTAGAAGGTTCGAGCAGCTGTCCACGGTCCTGAACCCTAACCAGGGTCACAGCCATTAATTCGTGTATTTTAGTCTTTTACTGTGATAACACTAAACTCTGTTAGTGTCACGTTCTCAAGAAAGTCATAAAAGGAAAAGAAAACTCTAAATGTACAAACTTTACACATATAACCAAAGCATTAAACTAATAATAACAATATGTTGAATAAGCCTGATGAGTGAAACCCCCTTCCATGAGGACACGCCCACTTCAACAACCTTGGGCTTAGCCGTGACTCAGCAAGTCACGTGATCACTTACTCGCCTTAGTAAATAAAGCAAACCACTCGTTTTAATGGACATCTTGGCTCAGGTAGCTCTAAAAAAGGCTGATCCTTATCACCAATATAATATAAAATAATCTCATTCAGCACACGTGGCACATCATCTCCCACTGTTTAGAGATTTAAGCACTGTATGGCTTTAAATCCTGCTCTTCATTTCCTCCGTTCTGCATGTGGAGTCTGGACACTCCTACAAACTCACACCCTTATAAACATGTGCTATAATCATTGTGTAAAGGAACATAATCTATTATTATATCATATATTATCGATTACAGTATGTTCTACCTGTAACCACATGATGAGGTGAGGTTTGCGTTAATTCATATTATGATGCACATCAGATGCAAAAATTCGTCTGCTTGTGAAAAAAAAATGCAAATATACTTTTTTATGTTTAACATAAATTTTCTACAGATTATTAAGATAAACAAAGTCTGTTTATGCAGAGAAAATCAGAAAAACACGAACAACGGCAAAACCTCCCATGTAAACAAAAAACAGACACGTGAGTGAGCAGAAATTACATGAACTTAAATCTCATGAGCTTAAATGATTAAATTTTGTATTTTTCATCAAATAATGAGTCGAAATATAAATAAATAATTTAATAAATGAATAATCAAAATAGATAAGACAGAGAGACAGACAGACAGACAGATAGATAAAATAAATGTTATCCTAGGAAATAAGTATAGGACACGAAAAACTTGTCATATGATTATTTAGATAATAATAAAAAATAATAATAAAGCGACTACTAAACATTTTATTTCTGCAAACACATTTTAATCCACATAAAGTCTATTTCATATGGGTAATTAAATAGTAAATAGTGCATTAAATTTAATATTAAACCCAGAAAGGAGAGAGAGAGAGAGAGAGAGAGAGAGAGAGAGAGAGAGAGAGAGAGAGAGAGAGAGAGAGAGAGAGAGAGAGAGAGAGAATGTAGGCTCTAATAAAAATCTAGGACATTTTAACTATAAATTTTAGACTGATGCTCAGTGAAGTCTCATTCGTGTTGAATTAGCTAATCAGCTTCAATGCACCCGGGTACATCAGCACACATGAGTACTATAGATGAGTTCATTCAGAGCACAGGGGGATTTTTGCTGTGCATTTTTATTTCTCTGCACGCTGTAGCGTATTAAGTAGCCGAGAGAACCTTTAAATACACTGTATGTCGGGTTATGCGTCTACAAAACCAGGCAAAAAGACGCATGTGAGTGGTGTAGGTGAAGAGACTAGACCACGTGACCGGGCTGGTACAGGTGACCATACAGACATAACGTAGAGTCAATGCTGCAGCCTACAGGTAGCAATGAAGAGCGTCTTTTAAGGAGGCAGCAGCAGAGTTAATTAAATGTGTCATTTATTTATTTAAGGAAACCTTTAGTGTTATTTACTAAATTACATAAATAAATAAATAAATAAATAAATAAACAAACAAATAAATAATTTTTGCATCGTTAGTACAAAAAGCTTCAGCTAATTAAGTGCACGCGCTGTACTTTAAAAGCTTTAATATCGACACATTTTGAATGTACATTTTTTTTTCCAGTTTTTTTGCACAATCACAAATTTTTTTCACTGTCTAAAAGGAGAAATGTTATGAAAAAGCTTGGAGCTCGTCTAATGATAAACATCTGCACACGATTTAAACTAACATGACATTACTTTTGCTGTTGTTACATAAGTACATCTTACATAGAAGACAAATGTCTCATATAGGTCTTTGTTTCCCTAACCTCTATCTATCTATCTATCTATCTATCTATCTATCTATCTATCTATCTATCTATCTATCTATCTATCTATCTATCTATCTATCTATCTATCTATCTATCTATCTATCTATCTATCTATCTATCTGTCTGTCTGTCTGTCTGCCTGTCTGCCTGTCTGTTAAACCAGGAAGCGGAAATGGGGCCCTGACAACATATTTATTTAAAAGTAGCCTATATATTCTTAGACTAATTGCTGAAAATATTTGCCTAGTTTATTGAAATAATTTCTTTAATATACAACCTAAGTGCCCTCAGTTTATTTTAAGCAAATCACAAATGCAATCTGTCACTATGAAACTAATTTAGATATTTATTTGTTTATTTCCTATTATAAACAATGTGAACGGGGAGAAAGTGGGCGATTAGTCAATCACAGGCGCCTCTCTCAATTCAGTGTTGATGTTCTTTTTTGTTTTCTTTTTCTTCCCAGAGAGCGGACACAGACGGATTTGGGAATTCAGTATTTATGTTTTCTGTCTAGGACTACAAATATCCGCCTTGAGAAAGCAAAAAAATAAAAATAAATAAAATACTGCGAGTTCACTATTCTACACCATTCTACACCATTCTACACCAACCATCCTACACCACTCTACACTAACTTACACCATTCTACACCATCCTACACTATTCTACACCATTCTACACTATTCTACACCATCCTACACCATTCTACACCAACCATCCTACCCCACTCTACACTAACTTACACCATTCTACACCATCCTACACTATTCTACACCATTCTACACTATTCTACACCATCCTACACCATTCTACACCAACCATCCTACACCATTCTACACTAACTTACACCATTCTACACCATTCTACACCAACCATCCTACACCATTCTACACTAACTTACACCATTCTACACCATCCTACACTATTTTACACCATTCTACACTATTCTACAACCCATTTTCCAAGTAAAACAGAACCAAAGACTCTAAGGCTAATTTTAGTTAAATGGGTCACCAAAAATAAAAGAAGAATCCAGGCACAGCTTCTGGTATCATAACAATGTGTTCCCAACACCGTGCTCTTACAGAGCTAACCTTTCAAAAGTCTTTCAAGTATGTTTTTTAAAGTTTTTTTTTTTTTTTTGCGCCGAGCAAAGCTTCCTTTAAGGCGGTCGCGCATCCTGAACGCAGCAGGGATATTAGGTTTGATGTTGCCGGAAATTCGGTGGATATTATTATTTTTTACCTTTATTGTTATGGTGAGAGTTGATTTTATCGCGTCCCTTTTACTTCGGCTCTTTTGATGAAAGCAAATAGCTTTGAAAGCATAACAGCATAGCAAGGTTTGTTTTTTTTTGTTTGTTTGTTTTTTGTTTTTTGGGGTATTTACAACCATCCAGAAACCATGAAACACTTTTATTATTCTTTTTTTTTTTTTACACAAATACATTTAGTAATCACATTTGGTATTTTTTTAATTAATAAAATAAAACTAACTTTATTTTTATCGGTTTCTTTGATTTATCGGAAAATGTATTTCTGTATTCATTCATTCATTCATTCCGCGGTATCTTACAATACATTGGAAATTTTGCAAAGCTGGTGTAATAACACACCTACACACACACACACACCCACACACACACACACACACACACACACACACATTTTTTATTTTATTTTTATTTTTACTCACACATTTATTTAATACTCAATAACAATAATAAGTTACAGCAAATTAAGCTTATGAGTATGATATATTACTAAAATCTGCTCTGATTTTGATTTTTTTTCCATGCCCAGTCTAGTTTGGTAGGACATACCTATAGCTAATTAAACTCACTTTCTACAATTAATTAGCTCGGCTCTCCAGGGATCCCGACTCACGGTGGTAAACTGAAACCGCACTGTGTGTGGCATCCAGACTCGGAGCGGCCTGATGGAAAAAGCCTGCTTCCACTCAAATGTCCAAGTCATTTATACAGAACAGCCCTTTACAACGCGCGCGCGCGCACACACACACACACACACACACACACACACACACACCACCCCCATCCACGCAATTCTGAAAACGGATGTTCAAGCTCAGTCTCGTTATCTCCTTTCCTTTAACTCTAGATAAATTAAGAGTTCACAAATTACACCATGGAGATATCTTCTTCTGCCAAAAGGTAACTTTTAAGGTTATCTATATGATTCCTGAGTGATAAATTATTTGTGGACTGATGCTGCACGATATTGGAATATAGTCTAAAAGATATTATTGCATTATTATTCATTCATTCATTCATTCACCTTCTACCGCTTATCCGAACTACCTCGGGTCACGGATTGCATTATTAGTAATACAGTTTTGTTTTTATTTTTTTCTCTTTACTTTTTATAACAGTCTTGCATCGGATCAATCAGTAACCCAATATGATAGGTTGAGGTGTTGAAGTGAATAAAAGCAAGAGCATTTATTCAGCCAAAATGACATCAATAATAAACTGCACCACATTAAGACTTTACATGGTGCATACATTAGATATATCAACACATATATCGATGGAGCTACAGTATAATTATTCTGTACAACAAAGAATCTATTCCAACTACTGAATACGTTGTGTTTTGGAGAGGAATAAATATCACTGAGATAAAAGGTCACGTGTCTTGCAAATCCATCCAAACAATCGATTCCATGAGAATCGCGTTCATTATCCTAGCCTCATTTCGTCTTTGACGCTTGTACCGTGAGTGAGAAAAGCGCCGGTGATTAATCACCGCGGTCTGGCGTGTGGCGCTGTTGACTGAAACGTCGGAGAGATCCGTGATGAACGGCGTGATCGCGTGTATCGGGCTCATGTGCTATGACTCTGCACAAACTCCTGCTGCTCTGATAGATGGACACGGGCCAGACAGGGAGGAAGAGTGGGGTGGGTCTCAGTAGAGAGAGAGAGAGAGAGAGAGAGAGAGAGAGAGATACACGAATCGATAGGTGGTCTCGTTTTGTTTAGCCGTACAGCTTAGATGCGTGAGAGGGTTTCCTTCTCTTTAAGGATTCAGTCTTCGCGATGGCCACCGGGAGACCAAGCATGAGTCTCTGCCTCGGCGACACGTAATGCTGCTGGTGGTGTGGAGGGAAAAAAGATCCTATTTCGAGAGACAGATTTTTCTAATATCTACTTCACTTCCAGATCTGACTTTTAGCGCGAGACTGATTTAAAAATCGGTATCAGTTTTGATTCCGTTACTTATTATTACAATTAGTAGTAGTATAAGTAGTAGCAGTAGTAGTCGGAGTGGTAGAATTACTATTTTTAATTTCTTTTAACAAGGACGCAGGGATGACGACCGAAACGGCGCAGCAACAGTTGGACCCACCGCCTTCTCTGCGCTCGAGCCCAGTGCACACCGCACTGCAGAGCTCGCGCACGGTTCTGGAGAGCACCGGCGGTGCAAACGCTTCCAAAACCAAAAAGTCCAATTCTGGTATGAGGCGCCCCGAGAAACCACCATACTCCTACATCGCCCTCATCGTTATGGCCATCCAGAGCTCGCCGACCAAACGGCTAACTCTAAGCGAGATATACCAGTTCTTGCAGGCCCGTTTCCCATTTTTCCGTGGTTCGTATCAAGGCTGGAAAAATTCTGTAAGGCACAACCTCTCTCTCAACGAGTGTTTTATCAAGCTGCCCAAGGGCCTCGGGCGGCCCGGTAAGGGTCACTACTGGACCATCGACCCTGGTAGCGAGTTTATGTTCGAAGAGGGCTCGTTTCGGAGGCGCCCACGCGGTTTCCGCAGAAAGTGCCAAACTCTCAAACCCATGTACCGCATGATGAACGGGCTCGGCTTCGGTGCTTCCATGCTGCCACAGAACTTCGACTTCCAGCCGCCACCGGCGCCGCTCGCGTGCCATGCTGGCAGCTACAATTTGGACGCGATGACAAGCGCGTATGACGGACTCGGCCCAACCGCTCATCACGTACCGAGTCCGAGTTCTGCGTACATGTCCTCGGCCTGCCAGGTAAGCTCAAGCGGCGGCGACTATGCGCACGACAATAATGCCAATACAACCGGAAGCAGCAGCAGTCCGCTTCATTCACCACCGGCCATGAGTGGACCTCTGGAGTGTCCGTCGCCGTACACCGCCGCCGCCACCGCACACTGGCCTTCATCTGCAGTGTCTCCCTACATCAAGCAGTCTCCACTGGCTGCAGGCAGCCCGACATCCTCCTCATCCTCCGGTTTACACTCAGGTGTGGCACCATACGCCCTCGAACAGAGCTACCTGCACCACGGAGCCCGAGACGCTGCAGATATCTCAGGTAAAGTTTTCTTACACATGAAAAATACAACTTCCCCCCAAAAAAACTCTGCACTCTACACAAACAGGTATAGTGTATGGCAACGTGTTAGAATTCTATTTAACTAGAACTATATATATATATTTTAAAGCTTAATGATGATCAAAACAAACACTAAATACTGTTTAAAAAAAGCAAATTTTACATTACCACATCTTCATTAACGGTTTTTTTTTTTTTTCACTTATATTCTATGGTCAACAGATAAAATATAACATCGACTTTCCATTGAATATGTTTGAAAAAGTCCTAGAATAATTAGGAATGCTAGGATTTTCTTTAATGAAACGTGAATACAGCTAATAATTTTATTTTGTAGTTTATAAAAAGCTTTTTATTAAATTTAAAAAATAATAAACGATGTTGATGTTAAATTACAAATTACAAAGGGTTAAATTACACATACATTTCCAAATGCTTTTAATTCAAATTTTTATGTTAATCTGATCCCCGGTATCATCTAAATTCTCATTTTGTAAACAAGGCCTAGTTTTAATTTAATTTTATTTTATTTCAGCTTGTGAATTCGGGAAGCCACGAATTCAATATGCATTGTAGGAAAAAAACAATTTTTTTTAAAAAGTTTTAAAACCAAAGCTTTATGATTGTGTGTGTGTGTGTGTGTGTGTGTGTGTGTGTGTGTGTGTGTGTGTGTGTGTGGGTGTATGTTAGGTTTCTAATAAAAACAAGACAGCTCTCAGAGGACTTGTGGCCTGATGTTAAATCCTCAGATTAAAATTTAACACACAAGACCTAAGACTGGTTTTGCTCCTAAACTGATGTGTTAAAATAATATTGTAGACAACTTAGCAGACAATGTTTTATTTATTACTCGAGGCCTGTTAGACACATGGATTGAGACAAAAAAAATGCATATTCTGCTAATATTTGCTTACATAATGATAGCATTACTTGGACCACTTAATGAGCTCTTTGGTATTTTTGATAAGTCTTTCTCACAGACTTTTATTAACCCCGAGCCCTCAGGGTTAAAATAACACTGCTTTTACCAAGCAAATCAGGGGCTTAAGACCCAGCAGCAGTGTAGGCTGAAGAGGATTTGACCTCCTGGGTGAGTGCTGGATGGTGACTGGTGGGGTGATGGGCTAAGGGTCTCCACTGGCGTATATCCTGTCCAAATTAATGTGAGGGATATTTTAACTGTTTAGAGACGCAGGCACTGGGATGCACTCCAGAGCCCCTTCTTCTGAGCTCCTTAATACCAAATAAGAGCTGCCAATCACCTGGAATGTTTTTTTATGAAAGTGAGGGCTAGTAAAACCAGATAAACCATGTAGAGTGAAACAAAAACATACCTCCGTGCAGTGAACCATCACATATCGTTCAATCCAGACCATACAGGACAGAACGATATAGACAAAATATCATATTGCGATTCATACATAAAACATTGAATAATGATTGAAAAATTGCAGTATGTTTTAATATATATATATATATATATATATATATATATATATATATATATATATATATATATATATATATATACGAAATGAAACAAGTTATTAAACATATAATAAATATTTATACCATGAATCAAACACTGCGAATAAACATTTTTTTAAACATTCTTTTTTTAACAGCACACAGTGTGTTTAGGTAGATTTAGATTTTTGGTGTTGTTTTGCTGCAATATCACGATTTCAAATGCCAAAATATTCCGATTTAGGTTAAAAACTATTTATTGCTAAACCACACAACCGACAAGATATTCAGTTTAATCCAGCAAATCTAAATCAAAAACTGATTAAATTCTGTCAATAAGATTAATAATTGAATAAATTGATTACCTAATATATGTGGTAAATTAACAGCTTGCCCATATAAGGCAACATAACGTGAAATAAATAAATAAAGAAAGAACAGTTAATAGCGATATTGTTTTTATTCTTATTCTTATCAACATAATTTAAAATGTTTGCACATAAAAAAGGAAATGATAAACATAGAGATGTCTAATATCTTGTTCATTCCTTTGTTCTAGTTTGAGGTTTGAATGAGAACCTGAATGCACGAGAAACCAAATTGCCAAATTATGACGCAATAAGTTCTGAGATACACTGGAGCTATGGGAAATGAATAATGTGTTACAAATCATATGATTATATCTAAAATATATAAAGTCATCAGTCATAATGATCCAAACTGGTTTATACTGGGTGACTATCAAAACATGCATGTTTTTTTATGTACTTATTTATGTACTTGTTTATTTATTTGTGTTTATTTATTTCTATAAGTATGGGTGGAATGTTAATGCACCCTATCATAGCTTACGTGTACTTAATAGAATGCACGTGGTCAAGTGTGGTCTCTGCTCATGATCTTTATTTGTTAATGTATAGAAACGACTGAAATAATTCATTACTGTGTAATAATACTGAACTCTAAAACTAACCGAAACTTTTCTGGACTCTACAGTAAAATATTTAGACACCTCTTATATTATTATTTTTTTTTTTATATTAGTTTTAAGCATTACCTTTGGTCACTTTTATAAAAAAGAAAATTTGGTCAGAAGGTTTACAAAAGAAATATTTCTGAAATTTCATTAGAAATATATTTTCAAGCTGGAGCGGTGCCGTCTTCAATGTGCATGTTTTGTCCCTGTAGAAAGTTTATTTTACCTGGAAAACTGAAAAAAAAAAAGAAGGTACATTAAGAACAACATTTTAACAGTGAATTAAAGATACATCACGTGCGCCTTCTTAAATATAATAGACTGTACATAGCACTTATAGATGGAGTCAAAGAGACAAGACAAAGTAGAAAATAAAGAAACAAAGAGGAGGATGTATATTTTTAAAACGGAAATAAAGGGAAAAAAAAGAAAAGAAAGTTAACCTCCGTGATTTTGGGTTTTTTATTGCAGTGGGAATCCCTCGCTATCAGTCTCACTCTTCTCCAGTGTGCGACAGGAAAGACTTTGTGTTGAACTTTAACGGCATCGCCTCGTTTCACCCGAGTGCTGGAGGATCTTACTACCATCATCACCACCACCATCATCATCATCAACTACACCACCAAGGAATCTGTCAAGACATTAAGCCGTGCGTAATGTAATATAATGTAGACCGAAACAGGACAGAAGAACCCAAAGACACGGCAGAGACGGAAAATATGGAGCCTAATATGTATGTACTATATATATATATATATATATATATATATATATATATATATATATATATATATATATATATATATATATATATATATTCTTAATATATATATATATATATATATATATATAGGGCCAGAAATAATCTCGGAAATAGTGCTGAAGATGAAACGATTGTGAATGGACTGATGAAATGTAAATTATGAAATCAATTGAGTTGAAAGGAAGCAATAAGAGGCTCGGATTGTTTTTTTTTTTTTTTTTTTTTTTTTTTTAGATTTATATAAACCTATACAGTATTACAGCTACGGACAACACACACACATAGACACACACACTGTTTGAAATGCTGCTCACAATCTCGTAAGATCTAAGGAACTCTAAGGAAAATTTATTTCTTTATTTCATGTTTTCTGAACTTCACCACACGCGTCATATGGCACTACAGAGAGTGTATGTGTGTGTGTGTGTGTGTGTGTGTGTGTGAGAGAGAGAGAGAGAGAGAGAGAGAGAGAGAGAGAGAGAGAGAGAGAGCATTTTCTGCCTTCTTAAAACAATTTCAGTTTGTTTTTTAAATCGATTTAATATTTGATCCATGTTAAATTCGTATTGATTTTATATTTTTCAGCTGGAATGCATAATCCTGTAAAGCATCATCAGTGACTGCACTTATTCTACAATCACTGTGTTAATGATGGAACACAAACCGCAGGTGCTGGTGGGAGATTTCCCTGCATTTATGTACAGTTCAATAAAACAGCTATATATAGCCTGAAAATTATATTAATAATAAAACGCTGTTTAATGACATGGGTGGTGTTTAAAATATGTTTACTTCGAGATGACAGTTTGGGTTTGAATTCTTTACATTAATCAAGGATAATATTCCGTAAAGAACCATGTTCAGCTCATAGGCTTAAAAAGAAACGGGGGAATTTACGCAGAATCTTATGTTTATTTGCGCAAAATAACCTTTTTAACCTATAACATATATATAAATGCATACGTTAATAAACATTCACAAACAATACATCACTGAATATGTAACATCCAAGTTAAGCACCTTTACTTGGATGTTACTTAATCATCAATTTCTCAATTTCTTATATATATCTTATTAATCTCAATATATATCCCAGTCTTTTCCCGAATGCTTATTTGCTCGTCAATATTATTACTTCAACATGATATATTATTATAACAAAAGGTCTGACAAATATTTCTAATTCCTATTTCATCAGAATCTGAATATCCGAGTAATAAATTGTTGCACAAGGAAAGCAAGAGATCACACATTCTTGGCTAAATACGTTAATCTGGATGATTTTTTGGATTTCTTCGTCTTCTTGTTCTTTTTCTTCTTCTTCAAAATACGATTTTGCTGCAAACCAGACTAACTGTAATCCTGTTCTGTTTGGGTCTGGGTTTAACTGAGACTGATAAAATAGTTAGTAATTTACAAGTGGTCTGAGATTATTGTTCCTCTAGCAACTTGAATTTCTAATCGAAAATTGAACCCATGGATCTCACATATAAATAAATATACACCCTCCTATAAATAAAGAATCAGATATCAGTTACAATAAAAGGTTTCTGATCCAGGAAATGAAAACTATAGAGAGAATATATCTATAGCTTTGTAAAAAAAAAAAAAAACAGTCGACAAATTCTTGTAAACATTAAAACAATTAAATTATGTGTATATGTAACTGACTCCCTATGTACAGATTTCATTACTACTGAAGTATAACTCGTTATTTCAGTGTTCACAATATTTCTTTGACTATTTTATTTTAAACAAATGGACCTGACATTTCTGTGATTTGTGAGTTTAATTGCTTAAAACGGATTTTCACGCTCTATATCTTTCATACTTTATATATATATATATATATATATATATATATATATATATATATATATATATATATATATATATATATATATATAATAGGGCGGTATAATGTTCATATAGTGTAAATAATATCCCACTAAACTAAACTAAATACTAAGATAAAATGATCTCTTAATAAAACAAGCAAATCGTTGCAAAAGAAAGAAAGAAAGAAACAAAGAAAGAAAGAAAGAAAGAAAGAAAGAGTTGCAACCATTTTAATTGCCTTTAATTGCAAAAGTTTGCTGCAAGTTGGTATTGGTTTGCAATTGTGATTGATTTATTGGTTAATTAATTAATGAGCTCATACACCTTAATTAGTTTTTATTATATTTTTATGTGAAATTTACATACAATCAGCAGACAATGTTTATTTATTATTAACCGATTTTGCAAATTAATAATTTAATGAATTATTGACATTGTAAATAATAATAATAATAATAATAATAATAATAATAATAATAATAATAATAATAATAATAATAATAATAACAACAACAAAAAGCATGCTTTTATTTCATCATATATTCTCAATAAAATGCATAGACCATACAGTACAGTAAAGGCCTATGATGACGTTGATCTAGCAGCAGAATTTTAGAGTTCCAGCTCCATCTTGCGGTCAATGAAGGTACTTCCGTAAACAATTCTGCACGGACATGATAGAAATTACGAGACTTTAGAATTTAGCAAGCTTCATGTACTCTCATTACAGTCACTAAATACATCCCTGTACTCACAGTAATCCTGCTTTAGTCAAGTTAAATCATTAGCGGGTTTTCAAGACCCAATCCAAATAAATCAACTTCCTGCAAAAATGTATACACTTCAAGCACCAAATACTTAGCAGTAACTGATAAACATCCCAACCAAATTAATCAGGTTTCTTCAGTTGTAAATTCTTTAAAGGAAACACAAAGAAAAGTACCTGCATTAGTACAAAAAGACATCATCCAAAATGCAGTAAAAATTGGGCAGGTTAGTCATTAGCTAGCTGAGTGAGTTAAACTAGCTAGCCAGGTCTTTACCATACAAAAGCACTGTATCAGACTTAAAACATCAGTTGGTAGTGATGATATTTGAGTAAGCGTCTTTGCTAGACAGCAAACTAAGAGCTAGGTATCTTGTTAACAAATATACGAAGCTACTGAATCCCCAAAACCATTTAACTGAGCCAATTAACATTATCTTTCTTTATATACTGTAATATAATAACGTTCACATAACAATACAATGCTCACATAGCTGGTTCTGATTATTTATTTAGATATACATTAATCAGGTATGAAAAAAAAATATTTTATTGACTATATTTGGATATTTACTTCAGTGTACTCTTTCTACTGTCATATAAGACCTGATCTATATTTAGTAAAAAGGGTATATCAGTATGGCTGAGTGGCCTAAGGTGCCAGGCTCTGGTCTACAACTCGAGCTGTGGCTCAAATCCCACTTTTGCTTCCGGTAGCACGGAATCCACATCTTGCAGGACCTGTCATGGACCCAGCATGTCGACACCGTGGCATCTATACCATCTTAGACTTGTGAAGGGATTCAGACTGCCCTCAGAAGTGCTTAGGAACGTCACCATAGATCATCCTGACAAGAAGCATCACAACCTGGTATGGGTTGTGCACCAAACAGGACAGACTGGTCAGATGAGAACATCATCTGCCCTCCCTGATTATCATTTTTACTCTTTATTTTTATATATATATATATATATATATATATATATATATATATATATATATATATATATATATATATAATTATTATTTTTTTTTTTACTATATCCGTACTTACAGCTTTACCTAAGAACTCTAGTGTAACTGTGCAATGATTATTACGACAGGTAAACAAGCATGGCACTACATGTCACACTGTGTATACTTATGAATGTGACAAATAATATTTTAATTTGATTTTGTGTAATCAAGGAATTAAAAAGAGCTACCGAATAAGCATTTAAAGGAAGAAGAAGAAGAAGAAGAAGAAGAAGAAGAAGAAGTCTTAGGATGAATCTACAGAATCTAAAGTATTTCAAATCTAAAACTGTTTTGTTGCAGTGATCCAAAGAATAAAGAAATGATTTATGATAATAACCAAGTAAAACTATGCATGCTGTACATTATACATGCTTTTCATTGCCTTTGTTCTCTGCTTAATAAAAATACTATTGAATCTAATCTTATCAAATCTAATATGTAGTGCAGCTCTCACTTAATAGTTAAAAGAAGGGAATAAGGAATTATACATTGGAAAACAAAATGATTTATGTGGTCAAAACAGCTGAAAATATGATGATTTTTAAAAATAATATCATTGTTATGTGAAAGACATCAAACCTTTAAAAACACCTAATTCTATAGGTTATGATTCAGACTCCGGTTAAACAAAGTAAATGTTTGCCCATAAATGGTCATTATACTAAACAAGAATAATAATATAGTGCCATCTAGTGGATAAACATTTATAGCAAATTTCAAATAATTTTAGCACCACAATCCTACTTTTTACTTTTATAGCTTTTTAGATTTTGTTTTATTCATTTCAATTATTTTTATTTAGCTTTTAGTTTAATAAAATTTAGTTTAGTTTAATCCAATCTCCAATAAATCCTAAACCAGTCAAGCTCTAAATAATATAAACTTGATTTAATATACTATTATTGTTGTTGTTGTTGTTGTTGTTATAGCACACTATGCTAGAAGTAGTATTTATTCCACTTAAAGTGGTCCCTGTTAACTGTATAGAAAAAGATAATTCCTTCACTTATAAAGAATAGGTTTAAAGTATTTCAAGGCTAAAATGTGAACAGCTGTGTTGCAGTGCCATCTTCTGGACAATAAAGAACATTGCACACTGAGCTTAACACCTGGATTTCATCTTTCTAAACCAGGGGTGGGCAAATTTTTTGACTCGCAGGCCACAATGCTTTCTAAAATTTGACAGAGGGGCCGGGCCAGAATAGGAGATTGGTGTGTTTGTGTGAACTAAAATAAATTAAATGTAAAAACCATTACATGAAAAGATTTGGCCTTTAACAGGCAGCAAAACACCATTGTGCTTAGTTTATTGTAAAAATTGTTTTACAAAATTTATTAATTTAATAACGTAGTAATAAACTCCCATTCAGTTTCAGTGGGAACAGTGTTGTTGGTCTCCTTTTTTTTTTTGCAAGTGCATCAATGTCTGGCGTTATATTTGTTGTGGCAATTCTGACGATAAATCTGAGGTGTTGGTCAGTTAACTTGGCCTTTTTGTTTAATTTGCTGGCTTATATCTTCGTCAATCAATTCCACACGGCGAGTCACAGTTCTGCGTGATAAACTGATTTGTTCAAATTTGCCTTTGCTGTCTGGACACAAGAGACCTGCTGTCTCAACCATGCATTCTTTTAAAAATTCGCCTTCGGAGAAAGGCACAGTTTGTCTGTGAAAAAGGTTTTGCTGAGTCTGTAAGTTAGCCGTCAATCTCTGAGCTGTAGACGCCCGTTCTTGTGGAGACTGTTTACTAGCGTACAGTAGCATGTTTTGTGGCAAAATGACGGCTGATGTTGTATTCTTTAAAAACTGCTACAGTTTCTTGGCATATCGGACATACAGCTGTTGATCAGACTTCAGTGAAAAAATATTTTGTTGTCCACTCTTTATTGAACACGGCACTCACTGTCTACTTTTCTTTTCTTAGGTCCGCTCATTTTTACTGAAGGGCTGAAAGTGCAAAGCGACAAAATGAAGTAGAGAGTAACCGTAATGCATCACACTCAAGGGTCAATGTCTTTGGGGTGCGCCAACTGCTGGGGAAAGATGGGAATTACAGCTAGGTAAAATGATTGTGGTGTCTTTATAATAAAATTTAATTTAATAATATAACGTGGATGAGTTCGGCGCGCCGGATTAAAAAGCCCAACGGACCGTATTTGCCCCGCGGGCCGTAGTTTGCCCATGTCTGTTCTAAACCCTGTCAGGTAGAAGAACTTGTAAAGGGAGTGTTAGAAGAACTCATAGCATGTACGAAAAACATGAAAGTTGTTGGTGTCATTTAAAAGTAGTGCATCCAGTTTTTTTGGGGAAATAAATATACTGTTGACCGACCCATAATATAAGAGTTGACGGACAAGTAAACAATGAAGGTATTATACAAGAAAGCACGTGTCTTTGGTTATTGTTTTGTTTGTTTTTTGGATATCTAGATGCTTAAAACAGCAGAGGAAGATTTACGTGGCAACATTTTTTCTCAACAACGCAAAAGCTTATTTAAAGCAGCCATGTGCTGTATTTTCCACTCATGATTACTGACTCCACAAATGTGCAAAAAACATGAGAAGTTTAATCCAAGGTTTGTGAATGTACAGTGTGAAACTTTTGATTAAAGAGCCAGGATTAATTGTTAACCCCAGGTAAAGTATGAACAGTGTGAAACCCCAAAACAAGATAATCCAGGATTCTGTTTACAATCAAACAGGTGAAATATTTCAGGTGTGAAAATCCATATTGTGTGAAATCTAGTACAGACTCTTCAAATTGGCTCTTAGTGATTAAATAGTGATTGACAGTTGATTGTTTATTGCTATGATTTATAAATGGTCCTAAAAATATGACATATAGTATACAAGAAGATCTCTAGTGTTTAATCATGACATTTAGTGCATGTCTGGGTAAAGTGTTCCACAATGGCCATGTGTACCAAGTTGTAAAAATTATAAATTGTCAGGGGCAGACTGGTCATCTGGGGCATTTCCCGGTGGCCTGGTGGTCATTCTGGCCATCCTGACATGCAGTCAGCTCAGCTTGACATGCGATAAGCTGATGAACGAATCACGGACATTTCAAAATCTCGAATCAGATGACCAAATGATCCAGCGTCAGCAATATATATATATATTTCTTTTTTTGCATGTTTGTGACACTTTAATGTTTCAGATCATCAAACAAATATTTAAATATTAATCAAAGAATACACTAGTAAACAACATGCAGTTTTAAAATGAAAGTTTTTATTATTACTGGAAAACAAAAATCCAAACCCACATGGCCCTGTGTGAAAAAGTGTTTGCCCCCTAAACCTAATAACTGGTTAGTCCACCCTTAGCAGCCAGAACTGGAATCAAGCGTTTGTGATAACATGCAATGAGTCTTTTACAGCACTGTGGAGGAATTTTGGTCCTCTCGTCTTTGCAGAATTGTTGTACTGTAATTCAGCCACATTAGAGGGTTTTCGAGCATGAACCGCATTTTTAAAGGTCATACCACAGCATCTCAATAGGATTCAGGTCAGGACTTTGACTCGGCCACTCCAAAGTCTTCATTTTGTTTTTCTTCAGCCATTCAGAGGTGGACTTGCTGGTGTGTTTTAGATCATTGTACTACTGCAGAACCCGAGTTCACTTCAGCTTGAGGTCACGAACAGAAGGCTGCATGTTGTCCTTCAGGATATTTTGATATACAGCAGAATTCATGGTTCCATTTATCACAGCAAGTCTTCCAGGTCCTGAAGCAGTAAAACAGCCCCAGACCATCACACTACCACCACCATATTTTACTGTTGGTATGATGTTCTGTTTCTGACATGCAGTGTTACTTTTACGCCAGATGTAATGGGACACACACCTTCCAAAAAGTTCAGCTTTTGTCTCGTCAGTCCACAGAGTATTTTCCCAAAAGTCTTGGGGATCATCAAGACGTTTTCTGGCGAATCTGAGACAAGCCTTTATGTTCTTTTGGCTCAGCAGCGGTTTTCGTCTTGGAACTCTGCCATGCAGGCTATTGTTGCAAAGTCTCTTTCTTATGGTGGAGTCATGAACACTGACCTTAACTGAGGCAAATAAGGCCTGCAGTTCTTTGGATGTTGATGTGGGGTCTTTTGTAACATCTTGGAGGAGTCGTCGCTGCGCTCTTGGTGTAATTTTGCTCGGCCGGTCACTCCTGGGAAGGTTCACCACTGTTCCATGTTTTCACCAATTGTGGATAATGGCACTTTATAACCTTTTCCAGACTGATAGATCTCAATGACTTTCTTTCTCATTTGTTCCTGAATTTCTTTGGCTCTCAGCATGATGTAGCTTTTGAGGATCTTTTGGTCTACTTCACTTTGTCAGTCAGGTCTTATTTAAGTGATTTCATGATTGTGAACAGGTGTGGCAGTAATCAGGCCTGTGTGTGGCTAGAGAACTTGAGTTCAGGTGTAATAACCCACAGTTAAGTTATGTTTTAACAGGGGGGCAAACACTTTTTCACACAGGGCCATGTGGGTTTGGATTTTGTTTTCCCTTAATAATAAAAACCTTCATTTAAAAACTGCATGTTGTGTTTAATTGTGTTATCATTCACTAATATTTAAATTTGTTTGATGATCTGAAAAAGTGTGACAAAAATGCAAAAAAATAAAAAAATCAGGAAGGGGCAAAGACTTTTTCATACCAGTGTGTTTATAAGCATTTGGCAGTCCCATTGGGAACTTTATATTATGTAATCTGTATAAATTTTTAACCGTTGCAAATACTAAGATTGGCTGAAGCTATGACTCAGGTTAAACAAAATAAATGCTTGCCAACAAATGATCATCATACTTGACAAGAAGCCGTATGCTGCCAACTAGTGGAAAAGACGTAATTGCTAATTTCAAAACTAATAATAATAATAATAATAATAATAATAATAATAATAATAATAATAATAATAATAATGGGGGCATGGTGGCTTAGTGGTTAGCACGTTCGCCTCACACCTCCAGGGTCGGGGTTTGATTCCCGCCTCCACCTTGTGTGTGTGGAGTTTGCATGTTCTCCCCGTGCCTCGGGGGTTTCCTCCGGGTACTCCGGTTTCCTCCCCCGGTCCAAAGACATGCATGGTAGGTTGATTGGCATCTCTGGAAAATTGTCCCTAGTGTGTGATTGCGTGAGTGAATGAGAGTGTGTGTGTGTGTGTGTGTGTGTGCCCTGCAATGGGTTGGCACTCCGTCCAGGGTGTATCCTGCCTTGATGCCCGATGACGCCTGAGATAGGCACAGGCTCCCCGTGACCCGAGGTAGTTCGGATAAAGCGGTAGAAGATGAATGAATGAATGAATAATAATAATAAGAAGAATAAGAATAAGAATAAGAATAAGAATAAGAAGAAGAATGTTTTTAACATTTAATGTTGTCCCTCTTTATAAGACTACTGTGTATACAATATATAGAAGTATTTTGTATGTAAATAAACAAATCAAGGGGGGCACGGTGGCTTAGTGGTTAGCACGTTTGCCTC
Organism: Tachysurus vachellii; assembly: GCF_030014155.1. NCBI lineage: Eukaryota > Metazoa > Chordata > Actinopteri > Siluriformes > Bagridae > Tachysurus > Tachysurus vachellii. The sequence goes on along the minus strand of NC_083466.1, from coordinate 25,945,082 downwards.
ACACCTCCAGGGTCAGGGTTCGATTCCCGCCTCCACCTTGTGTGTGTGGAGTTTGCATGTTCTCCCCGTGCCTCGGGGGTTTCCTCCGGGTACTCCGGTTTCCTCCCCCGGTCCAAAGACATGCATGGTAGGTTGATTGGCATCTCTGGAAAATTGTCCCTAGTGTGTGATTGCGTGAGTGAATGAGAGTGTGTGTGTGTGTGTGTGTGTGTGTGCCCTGCAATGGGTTGGCACTCCGTCCAGGGTGTATCCTGCCTTGATGCCCGATGACGCCTGAGATAGGCACAGGCTCCCCGTGACCCGAGGTAGTTCGGATAAAGCGGTAGAAGATGAATGAATGAATGAATAATAATAATAAGAAGAAGAAGAAGAAGAAGAAGAAGAAGAAGAAGAAGAATGTTTTTAACATTTAATGTTGTCCCTCTTTATAAGACTACTGTGTATACAATATATAGAAGTATTTTGTATGTAAATAAACAAATCAAGGGGGGCACGGTGGCTTAGTGGTTAGCACGTTTGCCTCACACCTCCAGGGTCAGGGTTCGATTCCCGCCTCCACCTTGTGTGTGTGGAGTTTGCATGTTCTCCCCGTGCCTCGGGGGTTTCCTCCGGGTACTCCGGTTTCCTCCCCCGGTCCAAAGACATGCATGGTAGGTTGATTGGCATCTCTGGAAAATTGTCCCTAGTGTGTGATTGCGTGAGTGAATGAGAGTGTGTGTGTGTGTGCCCTGCGATGGGTTGGCACTCCGTCCAGGGTGTATCCTGCCTTGATGCCCAATGACGCCTGAGATAGGCACAGGCTCCCCGTGACCCGAGGTAGTTCGGATAAGCGGTAGAAGATGAATGAATGAATGAATAAACAAATCATTTAGCTGTATAGACCAAGATGATAATTCCTTCACAAACACACTAATGTAAAATAGAGTAACTGGAGTTTTCTGTAGAACTGGAGACTGTTCAGTTCACCTGTGTCAATTTCAACTAATTGTACTTGATCTAGAAAGCGGTCCACACCAGCTTTTATTGAGTCCTACAATACACAATGTATGTTCATTAGTTGTTCTGACAATCTTTAATATATCCACAAACTGTGGTCAGACATATAATTGGGCAAAAACTTAGTTTATTTCTTTAAATGCGCCCTGGAGCGCAGTGGACTCAATCAATGTAAAATGGTAGAAGTCCACCGGTAGGCTCCCTATAGCCTCATGGACAGGGAGTTGAATAAGAACCCAATGGCCACAGAGCTTTCTCTGCAGAGATGGAGTAACTTTCACTCAGGATTTATCTTAGAGTGGTTAGACAGAAGCAAGTCATTGTAAAAATGAATTTAAAGGGCTCAAAGGCAGAAAGTCCATTTAATCCATGATATCCATTCTTCTCCTTCTACTTTTGGCTTTTCCCCATTAGGGGTCACCACAGCAATCTGTTTCCACCTAGCTCTATCCTCTGCATCCTCTACTCTCACACCAATTACCTTCATGTCCTCATTTAACACATCCATATATCTTTAGCCTTGCTCTTGATCTCTTACCTGGCAGCTCCATCTCCAACATCCTTCTACCGATATAACCATCTCCTTCCTCTGTACATGTCCAAACTATCTCAATCTAGTCTCTCTGACCTTGTCCCCAAAACAGCCAACCTGAGCTGTCCCTCTGATGTGCTCGTTCCTAATCCTGTCCATCTTCGTCACTCCTAAAGAGAACCTCAACATCCTCATCTCTGTTACCTCCATCTCTGCCTCATGTCTTTTCCTCACTGCTACAGTCTAACCCATACAGCAGAGCTGCCCTCACTGCTGTCCTTTCGTTTTATTCTTGCTGACACTCTTCTGTCACACAACACTTCTGACACTTTTCTCCACCCACTCCAACCTGCCTACACCCGCCTCTTCACCTCTTTTCCACACTCCCTGTCACACTGGACGGTTGACGCCCAATATTTAAACTTCTGCTCCTTCTTGAACTCAGAACCCTGTAACCTCACTGTTCTAATTCCTATTTCTCTCGTTCATTGGGATGTGGTAGCCTAGTGGTTAAGACCCTTAACCCTCTATTGCTCTTCTTTCCAGGTCTTCCTCCACCTACTCCCTACACTCACTACAGATCACAATATCAGATCACAATTGTCCATGATGATTCCTGTCTGACTTCATCTGTTAACCTGTCCATCACCATAGCAAACAAGAAGGGACTCAAAGCCGATTCTTGATGTAGCCCCACCTCCACCTTGAACTCCTCTGTCTGAGCTACAGCACATCTCACTGCTGTCATACTCCTCTCATACATATACTGAACTACTCTGACTTACTTCTCTGCCAATACTGATATCATCATACAGTACCATTGCTCCTCTCTCGGGCACCCTGTCATTCACTTCCTATAAATCCACAGCTCCTCCTGACCATCTCTGTACTTCTCCATTAACATTCTCAGAGCAAAAATTGTATCATTAGTGCTCTTTCTGGGCATGAAGCCATACTGCTGCTCACAAATGTCCACTTCCTTTCTTAGCCTAGCTTCCACTACTCTTTCCCATAGTTTCATTGTGTGGCTCATCAACTTTATACCTCTGTAGTTGCTACGATTCTGCACATCACCCACGTTCCTAAAGATCGGCACTAGCACACTTCTCCTCCACTTCTCAAGCATCTTCTCTCTTTCTTAAATCTTATTAAACAATCGAGATAGAAACTCCACTGCTGTCTCTCCTAGACACTTCCACACCTCCACAGGTATGTCATCTGGACCAACAGTCTTTCCACTCTATTCATCCTTCCCATCTCTATCTCTCCATCTTGCTAATCTGTACAAGTTCCTCTCACCTTCCCTCATGTCCAACCTGGCATACAACTAATCGCATGCTTTCTGCTTGGCCTTTGCCACATCCCTCGTCACTCTGTGCTGCAATTCCTTGTAATAATGTCTACCTTATTCAGTTCTTTCTAAGTCCCACTTCTTTTTAGCTAGCCTTTTCCTCTGAATGTTGTCCTGTACTTCCTTGTTCCACCACCATGTTTCCTTATTTTCTTTTCTCCTTCCAGATGACAAACCTAGCAAACCTCTTTTCTGTCTCCCTGATCACTTCTGCTGTAGTTTCCCAGTCATCTGGAAGCTCTTCCTTACCACCAAAAGTCTGTCTCAGCTTTGTCTGATTACCTTACAACATTCTTCCTTTTTCAACTTTCACCACTTGGTCTTCTTTTCTATCTTTCCTCTCCTCTTCTTCCTGACCAAAAGACACATCCTACACATCCTACACATCACCATCTGATGCTGTCTGGCTACACTCTCTCCTACCACCACTTTGCAGTCATTAATCTCTCTCAGATTACCTCGTCTATATATAATGTATTCTACCTGCATACTCCTACTTCCACATTTATATGTAACTCTATGTTCCACTTGCTTCTGGAAATAAGTGTTAACTACAGCCATTTCCATCCACTTAGCAAAGTCCACCACTATCTGTCCTTTTAGGTTCCTTTCCTTAACACAAAACCTGCCCATCACCTCCTCATCACCTCTGTTCTCCTCACAAACATGCCCATTGAAATCACTACTCTCTCCCATCTGGGAATACTCTCCATCACCTCATCTAACTCACTCCAGAATCTCTCCTTCTCTTCTAACCCACAGTAAATTATGAGAAATTTCCCCATTGTAGGACGAATAAAGGTATATCTGATCTTAATCAGTCGGATGCACTGCAATTGCCATCACAGACATCATTACTGGGTATCTAAAGAAAAGTAAGAACATTGGCAACAGAGCAAATGCAACGGATCCAGTTGATGGATACAATATTTTGGGAACAGCTTCCACATTAGATCATACATGGCTATGAGTAAACTGTGGTATTTTTATTTTATTTATACCAACGTTTAATACCATCTTCGAACTTGAGAGCCATATGGACCATCCCTTAAATTGATGTGTTCATCTTACATGATGTTGCCCAACACCTGAGTGAGGTTGGATAAACTTAATTTTTTTTCCATTTGTTATTTTGCACCGTTCTTGGTCATGATGCATGCAGTGTCTCAGTTCTAGAATTATTTCACGAACAGAAGAATTTTAGTATAAAGCTCAACTGTGATCCTAGGCTCTGTGATCCATCGATCAATACATCCATCCTTCCATACATCCTTCCATTGATCGACATTTCGATCAATTCATTCACCTATCCATCCATCCATCCATTGATCGACCTTTCAAACCAACTATCCATCCAACCAACCAACCATCCATCCATCCATCCATAAATCTTTCAATCCATCCAATCATTCATTCATCCCTCCATTGATCAACCTTCTGATCCATCCATCCACTCATCCACACATCCATCTATCCACCCATCCATCCATTCATCCATTCATCGACCTTCCCATCAATTCATCCATCCATCCTTCCTTCCTAAATGACTTCCTTCCTCCTGCCCTCCCTCCTAATGGAATGAACAAACAAACAAACAAACAAACAAACAAACAAACAAACTGTGTGATGCAGCTGTAGCCTTAGGTAACCTAAGGTTTTATGATACAATTGAGAATAATATAAAGAATGAATAAAAATGGTTGGTTACTAAATTGTAGTAAATGGGAAAAGACTAATTGATTGAAGTAGAAGCTGTGCATAATAAAATTAATATATAAAAGAAAATGAATATTTGAACCAAATCCCTTCAAGTTCACTGGAGCCTTTACGATAACTCAAGTTTTGTTATCCCTTCAATGTAAAAAACATATTGGCATTTTGCCATAAAAATATTCAATTGCAGTTATTATTATTGCACTAATCAAAGTATTCAAAAGCATTTAGTAAACCATCATGCTTCATGCATCACTGCTTGTTGGATTTATTGGAAAACCAAGAGCCTCTTTCCAGCCGAGAGACACTTCAATGGCAACAGACATAACACTATTAGTCTTGCTAACTGTTGCTGTGGCAGTAATGAAATAAAGAAACAAAAAAAACTGAAAGACTTGACCTCCTACAGGTTTAGAAACACTGCTGACAGACAGAGCAGTAAAAAATGAAGTACACAAGCGTAGATTTGTAAAATCTTCAAAGTATAAAAATAAATCAGCTTGTTTTACCTGAACACCGTTTCAGATTTTAGATGGATGGACATGTCCAGGTTGACAGAGTTCTGAGCTTCTTCTTAGAATACTGCACCATGCATGAGTCGAATCAATTTCTTAAAGGTCCAGTCTACATTTTTACAGTATTTTAACCAGCAAAGCAATATATTCAGTAGATCTTGAGTCAGAGCTGCGAAATATATTTCAAATTTAAACTATTTGAGAATCATGAGGATTGGCACAAATGAGGACAAACCCCACTAATGAGAACAAACTCTACAAATGAGGACAAAATTCACAAATGAGGACAAACTCCACCAATGAGGACAAACTCCACAAATGACAACAAACTCCACCAATGAGGACAAACTCCACAAATGACAACAAACTCCACCAATGAGGACAAACTCCACCAATGAGGACAAACTCCACCAATGAGGACAAACTCCACCAATGCAGAGCATGAACGTGAGGGACAGGGACAAGCATGAAGGCAGGCAATCAAATGCTTTTAAGTAGCTTCTGAACTACATAAATAAAAATTTAAATTACAAACAAAATCACTATCGACCTTTTTCCTTTTCGATTCTTTAGATTATCGTCAGATACAATTAACATCACGGCTCATTACCGCCACCTAGTGGAGTGTGTTCCAGTGATGACGTAAGGATTTATGCACGTGGAGGCACGCTGTAATATCAATAAGTAGCAAGAAGCTGAATTTTTCTTTTCAGAAAGTTTTAATCCAATTACACTACAGCAATATTATAATACTGTAACATTAATGTACTGTATTTATATCATTCATATTGCCGTCATCAGTCATTTTACTGTATTCATGTGAGATATTTTTTGTATTTTCTCTATTTATTTTTCCCTGTACATCTAATTCCATTTAATTGCACTGCTAATTTTATTACTTATTATTTTATTGATGTAATTCTATTTTATTTTACTAATAAATTTTTGACGCATTTTTATTTTGACCCTATTTCACTAGGCCCAGATTATTATTTTTTTAAACATAAAAATTTTATAAGTTTTGGATAATTACTTCCTCTTCTGACTTGCAGCTTTAATCTGTAACCTTTACTTGCTTACTATTAGAAAGTACTGACACTGGAGACTCCTTCCATACATGTTACATATGGAATACATGGTGGCTGCACCATCATGCCACCTTATGAAGCAACAGGAATAATCATGTTGTCAAAGTCATGATAGAGCAGATTTATTTTAAACTCATGCTGAATAATAAATGTACAATTGTTGTGTCCAAATGTCTTCCTTTGCCTGGGTAGAAGAGAGACTTAACTCAAATCATGTTTTCACATGTCATCTTCTAACAATATATATAATATTACACTAACTAACTAAATAAATAAATAAATAAATAAATAAATAAATAAATAAATAAATAAATAAATCACATGAGAAATTAATAAGATGTAAAAAGATCCATATTTAAAAAAGAATAATGTTTTAAGAGTGTTTTAAAAATATAGACCTTTTAATGAAATTTATTAATTCCCATATACAAAACAACAACAAGAACAACAACAAAAAAACAGAAGTATTAAAACATTTGAACTAATTACCAACACTTGACAGATTCTATGCATTCAATTCGAACTGATGTTCAGTGACTGTAGTCAGTAGTAACAGGCACATTTAGACAATTTTATCCCAATGAAACCTTGATTTGTGCTCAAACTGATCAATTCCAGACGATATGAAGACTGAAGGTGTTGGACTACTACTTGGAAGGTTGTGAGTTTGCATCCCAGGACTAACAAACGCTGTAAACTCTTCATCTTGACAGATAAGAGCAACCCTGGAACATAACATGCATTCTGACCAATGACAGATCAGTTTACTAACATGTGACTTTTATAAGTACATTGTTACATGAGCCTTAACAAAATGAATAAAAACACAATTACAATTAGACATTTATAGTGACACATGAGCTTCAGGAGTTATTACCATTAAAAACGGTGCAATGTTTTACCTGCAATCTGAACACTAAACACACGGGGGCAGCAATGTCAAATAAATAATCTTTTATTCTCCGTCAAGGTGAATGTGCAGGACTTCTAGTACACTTTGAAAACATTCAGAGCCATCAATGGTTCTCTGGTTGTTTAAGCATTTTACTATAATCATAGGTAACCTAATATTTTTTTTGCTTAGTGAATATATTATAATACTAGGGGGGGCAGGGGGGCACGGTGGCTTAGTGGTTAGCACGTTTGCCTCACACCTCCAGGGTTGGGGGTTCGATTCCCGCCTCCGCCTTGTGTGTGTGGAGTTTGCATGTTCTCCCCGTGCCTCGGGGGTTTCCTCCGGGTACTCCGGTTTCCTCCCCCGGTCCAAAGACATGCATGGTAGGTTGATTGGCATCTCTGGAAAATTGTCTGTAGTGTGTGATTGCATGAGTGAATGAGAGTGTGTGTGTGCCCTGCGATGGGTTGGCACTCCATCCAGGGTGTATCCTACCTTGATGCCCGATGACACCTGAGATAGGCACAGGCTCCCCGTGACCCAAGGTAGTTCGGATAAGTGGTAGAAAATGAGTGAGTGAGTGAGAATATAATACTGAGATATGTCCAGAGCTGCAATAAATCGGTCTTGATTCTTAAAATCATAGGGGATACAGTGGTGGCTCAACTGATTAATTCTCTGGGTTGTTGATCAGGGTTCAAGCCCCAGCACAGCCAGGCTGCCACTGTAGGGCCCTTGAGCAAGGCCCTAAATGCTCACTGCTCCAGTGGTGCTGTATCATGACTGACCCTGACCCCAACCTCCAAAGTTAGGATATATGAAGAAAGAATTTCACTGTAATGTATATGTGACAAAATAAAGGCTTCTATTCTAGTCTCATAAAACCACTGCAAACATTACAGTTTTAAAAGTTCTCCAGTTGTCTGTCTTGGAGAATCCTTATTTCTAGAACCCCACAACAGAGTGTTTCCTTATCAGCAAAGGAGCAGAATCCTTTTAGGGCAGTAAACAATCTTAATCATCTACTGAACCATTCCAAAACCACTGAGGAAACGACTATACCAAGGTTATAGGTATTAAAAACAAAATAATGACCAGAAATTTTCAACAGGCAAAGAAGCCATAATCATCCAAAGAACCTTGAAAGGACCATTGAAAAGATTTGTTTTTCTAAGACTGCACCAAGGTTCAATGTATTAAGAAGAAACAGTGACCTGTAATTTAGAGCTTGTACCACACGCTTACCCAGTCCTCACAACTATGTATGTATTTTGTAAAATGAATACGAAATTGAAAGTAAAGTAAATTAAAGATTAAAGCACATATATAACTAGAAAATATCTAACCATGGAAAACCTAAGAGTGTACCGAATACTGAAACAGTTTATATTTTCTAGACAGTTGTATGTTCTAGACATTAAGGAGAAAACAATTTCCAATAATTTCCCAGCTAATTCGTACGTTATTAGAAAATATAGAAATTGCAATGATTTGGTTTTCACTTTTCAAGTTCTACATAAAAACTTACCACAGGATGCCACCATATTACAAATGTTTTCAAGTTGAATCATTTTAGAAAGATAACAAGAACCCTTCTCTTGTTCTTCTACTGACCGTTAAATGCTGTTCTGAATACCAAGACTGAATGTTTCTTGTCTAATAATTTATAATTTGTACCACACACTCACTCTGGGCACTTTATTTAATGTAGAACCTTTTGAGTGCAACAGAGAGTTTTCATTCATTCATTTTCTACCGCTTATCCGAACTATCTCGGGTCACAGGGAGCCTGTGCCTATCTCAGGCGTCATCGGGCATCAAGGCAGGATACACCCTGGACGGAGTGCCAACCCATCGCAGGGCACACACACTCTCATTCACTCACGCAATCACACACTACAGACAATTTTTCCAGAGATGCCAATCAACCTACCATGCATGTCTTTGGACCGGGGGAGGAAACCGGAGCACCCGGAGGAAACCCCCGAGGCACGGGGAGAACATGCAAACTCCACACACACAAGGCAGAGGCGGGAATCGAACCCCCAACCCTGGAGGTGTGAGGTGAACGTGCTAACCACTAAGCCACCATGACCCCCTGAACAAGAATCATTTAAAACATATAAAGCTACGATTCTCTTAAATATCAGATAAACCTTGAAAGAAAGCTTTGAAGAACCCCCTTTTTTAAAAAAACTTCTTATACTGCATCAGAGAGGTTTTCTTTGTTCCTACTGTGGTCTTTGGTTTGTTCTGGGATCAAGATAAATCGACCTGTAAACCTAATTTATGCGCTTATAGTGCACCAGAACTCTTCTGAATTAAATACTCAAATAAGGACAAAAGCTATAAATACAAGTCACACTGCAACACTAACGTTTTGACTCGAATGTTTGGCATACCGTTGACTATTTCAGACCTTGTAGCATATTAGTAGTATTTTTCTTTTTTACAACACTAGTTTATTATTATTATTATTTTTTTTTTGTAGCATTAGGTCACACACATTTTACCCTTGCAACACTTTAAACCAAATAAAACTGCCGTTTGTGTATTATTATTATTATTATTATTATTATTATTATTATTATTATTATTATTATGTTTTTGAATAAAGGATGTCATTTTTCGACAATCTTGGATTTCAGACAAGTGTATTAATTGGAAATGAACTGAGATCCTAGCCGTATATTTTAAAGCGCCAATAATCATGTGAAAGGATGAGAAAGCAAATGAGTAGATGATCGAAAGGGGGAGCTCTAAGTCCACGCACAGCTACAGGGGGTCGTGAGGTCTTCCTCTCTACCTCGTTTTCTCCTTTTCTCCACTTAAACGTCCTGTTTTATCTTTGGTTGTTCGTTAACAGGCGCAAAGTGCAGCTTTGTATTAGAAAAAACAATAAATTACAAAATAACAATCCATTATTATTATTATTATTATTATTATTATTATTATTATTATTATTAATAATATTATTCGCTAACAGCAGTAACATTAATGAAGCTAATAATCGTACATCAAAACATTTAACAAGAAATAACAATTTCGCTCCTTCTTCTAAATAATCAATTTGTAATTGTTTACATGTAACAATGTTTATTTGGGAGACGTAAACAGCCTTGTTTTATATCTTTAAATCACAACAGCCGATATATATTACGTCTATTATTCATTATTTAATAAGGCTCGACTCTGAGAGCAAAAAAGAAATGATAGTTTATCGAAATACGAGTAATGGAGACTGCGTCATAATGTTCAGTGTAGGCTGGTTGGGAAAGAACGGAAATAATGCTTTGTATAGAATTTAATACATGAATGTTCAAATATGAATATAAATATATTTTATTCTACATTCATCAGTGTACACCACATCCTAGGAAATCCTTATAAATATACATTAAATATTTATAATATATACTGTTAATATTGTAGGTACTACTACTACTACTCTCATTACTTTGCTATAATTGTTTGTTTGTTATTATTATTATTATTATTATTATTATTATTATTATTATTATTATTATTATTATTATTATTATTATTATTGATAGTGTCAGTTGTTTTCATTGCTGCTCTGCTTCTTATTCTTTTTCTGATGCTTTGGAAGCATCGTTTAATATCCATCACTGCAAAGAAATATTTTTTCTACATTAAATTGAATTGAATTTACTAGAGCTGAATCACAGAGAGGACACACTCAGAGCAGTCATCCAGGAGTCACTTATTTAACGGAGGGCGGTTTGGAAGATCTCGGGGTGGGTAAAGGCGCACAGAGGGTCAGGATTAACGGTGCTAGTTTGTACAAACAGCCTCGGGCCGAAGGGAAAAAGTTCATCTACGTGTGTGTGTGTGTGTGTGTGTGTGTGTGTGTGTGTGTGTGTGTGTGTGTGTGTGTGTGTAAAGAGAGCTTCACGGTCACTTCTTTAAAGGGATTAAGGAAAGATACGGCCGAGAAATTAGCACTCACAGCTGCAGCACCTTTCCTCCCCAATTCTTATTGACTCTCCGAATAAGAAAAATAATTTGATCATTTAAGCAAACATGGTCAGCTTTCTGTCTTTATTGAAGCTCAAATGGTATTTTAACACAATACAAACACAATTATGACACTGTGAATCAATGAGGAAGGTGATACAGAAAATGTGAATTATGTAGATCGTTTAATTTTTGGCTAAATGGTAAAAAAAAAGAAAAAAAGAAAAGAAAGAAATGAAAGAAATGAAAACGAATGTATGCGCTACTATGCGCCTGTGTAGAGCGACTTGTTATTCTGTAGCTCTGACATGAAAATGCGAAAATAATCAGCAAGGCTTGAGTAGTCGACCTTTTATTGTTGTTGCTAACGTAATACTTTCAGACGTAACACTACTAACTAACTAACTAACTAACTACTACTACTAATAATAATTTTAATAGTAATAAATAAATAGTAATAAATAAAATGAATATACCACAAAACTAGATTTTCAGGGAAATAAATGTTTTTATAAATGTACTGTTCTATTTTAGTTCTATCTAAAATGTACATTTTAGATCTAGGGAAATGTTTACAGTTATGTTATTATCTAGGTCATGATTACCAAATAATAATAATAATAATAATAATAATAATAATAATAATAATAATAATAATAATAATAATAATAATTTTAGATTGTGGCCCACAGAATCGCTAAATGTTGTGTCACAAACGTATTATTAACTAATTATTATTAGTAGTAATAATAATTCTTAGTTATTGGTAATAATAATAATAATAATAATAATAATAATAATAATAATAAGAAGAAGAAGAAGAAGAAGAAGAAGAAGAAGAAGAAGAAGAAGAAGAATTATTGTTGTTGTTGTTGTTATTGTTATTATTATTATTGTTATTGTTGTTGTTGTTGTTGTTGTTAATGATGTTGTTGTGTGAAGCCCAATTAAACGAAAGAAAATTCGATAGTAAGCTCCTTTCTCCCCGGCTTTTGACCAGCATTGACACATGGTGGGTGTTTGGCTTTCTCCGTTTGGTTGCTTTTTAAACCCCCCCATGTGCAGCTCGAAGTAGCAAACTTTTCGCACCTCACCTCGGCCGTGATGAGCTCGCGCTCTGCCTTCATTCCCCCGTGGTGCTTTGATCCAGATCTTCACCGAGCCTTTTTACGCAAAAACACCCCGCGTTAATGAAGCGCTCGCGTTAGGACGCAAACACGCAGGAAACAAACGCAGGGAGATTATTACCCCGCACATCCACCCGCCCTCTTTTTTGTCTTTAATTGCTTGTTTGGAAACAGATGTTCGCAGCTAATTTCGCCTCTAATGGGATGATTCATTGAGTCGGGGAACGGCTGCAAGGCTGTTGTAATAAATTAGTGCAACAAAGAAAAGGCTAATTCTGCTGTTACTATTAGTTTAAGTTTTAAAAAGTGCACAGGTTTAGTTTATTAACGGCTTTTATTTTGAAGCTTTAAACAACTAATAAACAATTAATTAATCAAATGAAGCTGCTTGCCATATATAAGAAAAAATAAATATCATCTATTGGAAAGGTTTATTATAGCATATTATACATTTAAAAATTATAAATAAATAAATAAATAAATAAATAAAAATATATGTATATAATTCATGTTTTAAAAAGTTTGCGATTTGTTATGCATAGGCTTGCCTGCTATCTACTTGTAGATAGCGGTGATTGTACTGAGTGTGTGGCGTGTTATTGGCCGGGTGTGTTGGGACGTCCCAACACCTCCTCTCGCTTTTTTCCTCCCTCCGACTGTGTGTGTGTGGTCAGAAGTTCCTCGTTTTGCATAGACCAGCCTCCCCATTGGACAGCTTCGACGTTTTTAAGGAGGAGTCTTACTGGCAGCAAAAAAAGCAGAGAAGGCAAAGAAATGAACGTGCACGAAAAAAGTCCCGCGTCTTGACGGATGCCCTGAAGTTCAGAAACAATTTCCAATGCGCGCTTCGGTGAAAAGAAAGAGAGTGAAAAAGTGAGCGAAGTGGTTTCAGAGACAGTACCGAGGCCCCGGACGAAAGCTGAACATTTTTGTGGACTTTTTTCGTTGGACTCATTTGGGTTTTTTTTCTTCGGAAAGCAACTTAAAGTGGATTTGTTCCTTTTCGGATCTCTTGGTGTGTCTTTTCGGTTGTTCGAGGAATAATCACCATGCAGGCGCGCTACTCGGTGTCGAGCCCTAACTCTCTGGGCGTCGTGCCGTACATTAGCGGCGAGCCGAACTACTATCGCGCGGCGGCGGCCGGCGGTGGCTACGCAGGCATGGCAGCGCCCATGAGCATGTACTCGCACGCCGCGCACGAGCAGTACCCGGGCGGTATGGCGCGGGCTTACGGGCCGTACGCGCCTCAACCGCAGCCCAAGGACATGGTCAAGCCACCTTACAGCTATATCGCGCTCATCACCATGGCCATACAGAACTCCCCGGATAAGAAGATCACCCTGAACGGGATCTATCAGTTCATCATGGAACGCTTCCCCTTCTACCGGGACAACAAGCAAGGCTGGCAGAACAGCATTCGCCATAACCTGTCGCTCAACGAGTGCTTCGTTAAAGTTCCACGCGATGACAAGAAGCCGGGCAAGGGCAGCTACTGGACACTTGACCCGGACTCATACAACATGTTTGAAAACGGCAGCTTCCTGCGACGACGGCGTCGCTTCAAAAAGAAGGACGCAATGAAAGAGAAGGAAGAACGGCAGATCAAGGATACCACGTCCTCTCGCCAACAGCCGCAGCAGGCACAGCAACAGGGCCGAGAACAGCAGGAGCCGACTTCTGCAACACCCGTACGCATTCAGGACATCAAGACTGAGAACGGTGCGTGCACACCGCCGCAGGCTGTCTCACCCGCGCTCGGTGCGGTTCCTAAGATCGAGAGCCCTGATAGCAGCAGTAGTAGCATGTCAAGCGGCAGCCCGCACAGCGTGCCGTCATCTTCGGCTCGCTCTGTGGGCCTGGACGGTGGCAGTGGCGGAGAGCAGCAACAGCAACAGCAGCAGCAGCAACAGCAGCATCACGCACACCACCACCAACAACAACACCCACACCACGGGCACGGGCACGCACAAGGCTTCAGCGTGGACAACATTATGACGTCGTTGCGCGGCTCGCCGCAGGGCGCTGGAGAACTCACGCCGTCTCTCGCGGCCTCCACGCGGACAGGTATAAGTCCCTCGTTGTCCCTTAACTATTCGCCGAGCCAGGCAGCTGCGTACAGCTCGCCTTGCAACCAGAGCGCAGTATCCACTACCTCGCACGCCACCTACCACTGCAACATGCAGGCCATGAGCTTGTACGCGGCGGAGCGCGCCGGCACCACCGCCGCCAGCACCACCTCGGTGGACGAGACTTTGCCCGACTATTCCATCACGACCACCGCCGCCTCGTCGTCCTCACTGGGCCATGCCGGCCACCTTGGCTCAAGCCAGGAGGGACACCATCCTCACTCACATCAGGGCCGCCTCGCCTCGTGGTACCTGAACCAAGCCGGAGACCTGGGCCACCTTGGCGCCACCTACCCTACACAGCAACAGAACTTTCATTCAGTGCGAGAAATGTTCGAGTCACAGAGGATCGGCTTGAATAATTCACCAGTGAACGGGAATAACAGCTGTCAGATGTCCTTTCCCCCGAGCCAGTCCATATACCGCACGTCTGGGGCTTTTGTCTACGACTGCAGCAAGTTCTGACCAAAAGTCCATTTTTGTGCGATATATATTTTTGTTATTTTATTTCCTCCCCATTTATTTTTTTTCCATAAACAGAGAGTCTTTGATACTTATTTCCCTTTCCTCGCCATGGACTGAACACACACACATGGTGTTGGTTTATTATGGACAGTGTTACTGCAAATAACACGTAAGTCTCATTTTTTGCTTTTGTGAGCTATATGCTTTTCTTTGAAAAAAAAAAAAACAAACAAACAAACAACAAAAAAAAAAAACAAATACGCCAGCTTTTCACGGACTTGTTATTACGTGTAAATTGCATATAGTAATTTATTTCTGAAATGTAACCGGAATATTATGGACCAAACACCCGAACCGTTTTGTTTTTAAAACTGAGTTGCCTTTAATTGTGCAGAAATGTTCCATTATAACAAAGGAACGTAAACGTGTATATCGCAATATTCATTCAAATTATCTCATTTTGTTGAAAAAAAAAAAAGTATTCTGAAGGAATTGCATTCTTTGTTTAATAAATTACCATTTTATTTGAGGTAAAAACGTAGGCTGCGCCTGATTTCTTAAAATCCGTTAAACATTATTACTCTGCTGTGGCCTTGAAAATTAATCTTAAACTGAGAAGTTTAAGAACTAATTTACATAAAGTGTTGCAACGACTGAAAGTGTCCAAGTTTCACAGCATATGAAATATCAGCGGCACGGTTTCTCTGATTTTCGGGGGGAAAATGAAACAAAAAAAGCCTTTTTTTTACATGGTCCAAAGAAAGAAAATTCTAAAATAAATAAATAAATAAATAAATAAATAAATAAATAAATAAATGAAAATCACAAAAAGAAACCAACATCGTAGATAAAAGAATTATTATTATTATTATTATTATTATTATTATTATTATTATTATTATTATTATTATTATTATTATTATACATTTCTTTCGGTAGTGATTTCAGTAAATGACACTTTCTCCAGAGATCAGAAGGGACAAACTGCAAAATATTAAGTTTGCAAATATTTGCATTCCTTAAATTATGTTTTTTCTTTAAACACACACACACACACTCACACACACACACACACACACACACACACACACACACACACACACACACACACACACTCACCTGTGTTTAGGATCTCTTTTTGCTCTGCTTCTGAATATTTAATATTAATTTGAAGAAAGAACAATCATACAGTAAATAATGCGATTCATTTATGTTTTTAAGCAATTTGATTTGTACTGTAAAAGCGTAGTGCACGATGTTGACAAATATTTATTTTTGTTAATAGGTCGAGGTCTTAATACGACATAAAAAAAAACCCAGGCGATAGTTTATGTGAGGTGATATTGTTTTTTCTGTTGTTGTTGTTTACATTTTTAATAATCCCCTCCATGCTCACGAGGTATCTCATGCTGTCAATCATTGAGCTATGTGTCATCATCCTGCTGACCTAAGCCCTCTTCATCTATCAGTCTGGCTCACTTAGTTCAGTCTCTGCCGATTGTCCACGTGTGTTCTCTCTCTCTCTCTCTCTCTCTCTCTCTCTCTCTCTCTCTCTCTCTCTCTCTCTCTCTCTCTGTTAGCATTAGCATCATACAACCACGGCAAAACACAGACTACTGTAAAGCATACAACAGCTATCATTTACGTATTACATTAGAATCAGACTAGAATTAGAATTACATCTAATTACAATCAGACTATAGGTCTGTATCAAAATGTCGTTTGTAGTAATTAGAATTAATTTTAAATGTACAGAAAAAAAAGAAGATTAAAGCAATTTTATCCATAATAACGGAAACAGTGGCGGCATTAAAGCTGTTTTCGTTGTTTAACGATAATAATAATAATAATAATAATAATAATAATAATAATAATAATAATAATAATAATAATAGAGACATTCGGTGGCAACAAAAAAGACCAACGATACAGAGACATCTGTGATCCGTCCACAGTGTCCAGGTGTGTTTCCCATGAAATAATTTACCTTCAGCTTGGGACTGTAAACAGGATTTAAACAATTACAGCTGACCAAATCGACAAATGTATGTTTTTCAATAATTTTATTGGTCTCAGAAATGAATAGACTCCTTTATTATTGCGCACATAACGAGTTATACACTTATTATTATTATTATTATTATTATTATTATTATTATTATTATTATTATTATTATTATTATTATTATTATTATTATTATTATCTCCTATAATAACTTCTAATTGTTATATCTACGTGAAAGATTTAAAATATTTTGGGGGTTATATTAATGGCGCAATCAGGCACAATGAGTCATAAGGCCGCATTCTCTCTCAGTCTCTCTCTCTCTCTCTCTCTCTCTCTCTCTCTCACTCTCTCTCTCTCTCTCTCTCTCTCCACTCGAACAGTTGTAATCATGCTCATAAAAGTCATTAGAGCTTTTCCCGAGCAATAAACAAAACGTCGTGTTAGGGCCGAGATTGATGGCGCCCTGGTCGAGCGGGCCAGGTCAGGAAGGAATAAAATTCAATCAGCGCACTCCAATCGTTTTTCACGGGACGGGAAAGGAACGAGGCGGTGTGTGTGTGTGTGTGTGTGTGTGTGTGTGTGTGTGTGTGTGTGTGTGTGTGTGTGTGTGACCGGGGAGGATGTCTGAGCGCCATCGACAATACACCGCGTAAAAAACAGACTCATAATTTTGAGTTTCTGATAAAGAAAAGAGGAGCCTTGCGTCCCATGTGGGACTCCTGTAGGTTTCCATAGCAACCCAATGCTTTTTGAGCATACTAGTGTGTAATAAGCAGTGAGATTTAGGACAGCATTTTTTAGTTTCATCTCTAGTTTTGATTCCTTAAAGGCCTTATTTTGGTGTTGATATCCATGTACGGATCCTAATAGTTCATTTCACAGAAGAGTGATGTTCTGTGGCTTTTAGATCGTGTATTTATTCACGTCATAATGTTTATTTTTAGAAACTTGTAAAGGACTAATTCATGTCATGATGCACCTGCGTCATTTCCGACCCTTACATTAGTCAGTAGGGATGAAACTAGCTATAAAATGTATAAAATACCCGAATATTCTCAAATTAGTTGGATGTTAGAAAGTCAAATTGACTAATGGGTATTTAATATCAATCGCGTTCTCCTTGTTTTAGAATATTATATCAGTTCTAAATGTTAATATAATACGTAAACACACACACACACACACACACACACACACACACACACACACACACACACACACACACACACACACACACACACGGAACACTTGCTTGCCTTTTTTTGGGCCATTCTTTTAGAAGCTGCTTTTTTGCCTCTGGATATTTTGCTCCTCGTCTAAATCGCCCTTTGAAAGTTGCTAAAAAAAAGAAAGTAAAATTGCGCTTGTGCGCATGCGCGCTTTCTCATACTCCGCCACCGTGCTCCGGGTCAAGGAGTAAAAACAAAACAGCTTGTGTGTGTAGAGTTTTTACATTAACGCAGTAAAACAGACTGCTAAAATTCATTATTGAGAAACGACGTTAATGTATGATAGTGGAAAAGGTTTACGGGCTGTAAAAGTGAGTGAAAAAAATATTCTTTTGTTTGTCACAACAGAAATCATCCTTCAGTAAGTTGATTATGATTTATAACACCAAGTGGCTTTCATTAAGTAATCTTTTATGAACACAAAATAATCACGAGGAGATAATTAATAAATCAGTCACTTGACATCTTCCCAGTTCGTCATTAAAGAACATGATAATAATAAACAAAAAATCAAAAGTCTGATCACATTTTTCCATCATTAAAACGTACATGGAACAATTCACCATTTCTAGGCAGGATTTGTGCTTTTTCAATTTCTTAATAAGCAGAGAGAGGGAGAGAGAGAGAGAGAGAGAGAGAGAGAGAGAGAGAGAGAGAGAGAGAGTTGTTTGTTTCACACCATACAGACATTTACAGTGTGACGCACTGCAAAATACAATATCGAACAAAACAAAACAAAACAAAACAAAACAAAACAAAACAAAACAAAACAAAACAAAACAAAACAAAACAAAACAAAACAAAACAATTTCCTTTTCTTGATGACTAGCAGTTCGCAGTTCGGCGAAAAACTGCTGCAAAAAAAATAAGGAAATTGAAATTATTACAGTAACTTTTATATCCAAGATTGAGCAATGTTGTCAATATACGCGCGCGCGTGTGTGTGTGTGAGAAAGAGAGAGAGAGAGAGAGAGAGAGAGAGAGAGAGAGAGAGAGAGAGAGAGAGAGAGAGAGAGAGAATCACTTCAGTAACCTTTTTTCCCCTTTTATTTTGTTTAGAAATGAAATGATATATTATAAAATGATATAAATGTTGCTCTATGAGAAAACCTAACCGACTGCTTTCAAGAATTTCATTGGGATAAACGATATTTTAAAAGCAAAGAGACTTTAGATTTTTAATTGGACACAAAATGTTTCGAGGCTGCATTTTAGAAATTTCCGCTACAATAAAAGTCGAAGTATTTAGACAAAAGAAATGGTTTAGAGCACACTTACGCTCAATATTTTTGATTTGATTTATTATGTTGCGCTAAGTTCAGAAGAAGGATCCGAAAAATTGACGAATTTATTGTATTTAATTTATTTGAATTTATTGTGTGTATATAATATTTCAATCTGGAGCTGGGGAGTGCATTGTGCGAGCTGTACTCTGAGAGATGGCTACAAAATGGCAATAAATAAAAACATAAATTAATTAATTAA
This sequence comes from Tachysurus vachellii, assembly GCF_030014155.1. NCBI lineage: Eukaryota > Metazoa > Chordata > Actinopteri > Siluriformes > Bagridae > Tachysurus > Tachysurus vachellii. Next base: position 25,925,574 of record NC_083466.1, on the reverse strand, counting down.
TAAATAAACAAATAGGCACAGGCTCCCCGTGACCCGAGGTAGTTCGGATAAGCGGTAGAAAATGAATGAATGAATGAATAAACAAATAAATACATAAATAAAGCAGCGTGCTATAGTGAAATAATAATAATAATAATAATAATAATAATAATAATAATAATAATGCATATTAGTCTTAGTCTTATTATTATTATTATTATTATTATTATTATTATTATTGCGCATGACCATTTATTATTTAAATATCGTAGCGCAAGTTTCTCTGTCTCATTCTGGTATTCAGTTCAAACAGCTAAGAAAGTGCGTTAACACGGATGCCGTGTTGATTGATTTTCAGCTCTGAAAGTAACAGAAAGAGAGCAAAAGAATAAGAGAGAGCGAGAGAGAGAGAGAGCGAGAGCGAGAGAGAGAGAGAGAGAGAGAGAGAGAGAGAGAGAGAGAGAGAGAGAGAGAGAGAGAGAGAGAGAGACCCAGTGCACCTGTAAACGAGTGGAAAAGTGCGGGCTTGTTTCAGCTCCCAGTTGGTGAACTCTCAGAAATGAACCCTCAAAGCTCCATCTGTTTCTAGTTAAAAGTCCACACACACACACACACACAGACACACACACACACAAACACACACACACACACACACTCACACACACACACACACACACACACACACACACACACACACACACACACACACACACACACACACAGCCCTCTCTCACTCTGTCACACTCACACCGCCGGTCTAAAGGCTCAGGAAAAAAAATTAATAAAAATAAAAATATATCCAAGTCCGTCTTTCCCTCTTGAGTCGCTACTTTTCTGTTTAAGCTGAATAAATGGATTCAACGAGGTGAGGCTTTACAGGCAGTCACTTTCTCCTCAGGGTGATGGCTGACATGCCAAGCTCACAGAAAGCTCTATGACTGGAATAAGCAGTAAGATTATATGTATGTATATATATATATGATGTGAAGTGATATATAGTCCTTAGACAACAACAAATAAACAAAAAAACTGAACTTTTTAACGACGAGCAAATCATTGTAAGTAAATTAACTGTACAAATATAAAATCTAAACACTTGACAGTGGTGGGATAATGAACGCAGTTTAAGCCGACAATGGGAGTGACAGTGCGCTGATAAATAGCTCAAAACGAATCAATTCTAAAATAAATAAATAAGCGTAACCTACTACACCAACGCCATTTGGTAAATAATATGCTACATAATCTAGAACGCAAGTTATATATCTTTATAATAATAACGCTTTAGACACACATGACCTCACAGTCTCCAAAGTGTCGTGTATTACTACCATTTTTGGACATGTTTTCTCTCTCTCTCTCTCTCTCTCTCTCTCTCTCTCTCTCTCTCTCTCTCTCTCTCTCTCTCTCTCTCCCTCTCACACACACACACACACACACACACACACACACACACAAGTTTGTCCTACTATCCTTGTCAATACCTTTCATTAACAAAATTATGAATGCGCTTCTACACCTAAATGTAACACCGACCTTGGCCTCAGTAACCAAAAGGAAACAATTAGGATCTTTTATTTATTTATTCTGTAAAAAAAACAAAACAAATAAACAATTAAATAAATAAACAAATAAATACATGATTTACGTCTTCTAAGTTTATATCTACATATACATTTTTTTATTCAACAAATTACAAAACCACGCCCCCCACGCCCCATACACACACACACACACACACACACACACACACACACACACAAAACCCTTTACAATCCGCGTTATGCGTAAAATAAAGACACCAGTGTGATTTCAGCGCGGGGGAAATGGCCGAGCCCGTCGACCTTTGGATAACCCGCTCACCCTGGCGCACGCACACACACACACACACACACACACACACACACACACACACACACACACACGAGCCGCTAAAACCGCGAGGCAGGACTAATTCTAGCTAAACGTGTCCCTCAATGTCTCCATTCTGCTCCGCTTTGACACAGAGGATTTTATTGTCTCTGTGCGTCTAGAAATCCACAGGCACCACACGTCTGTTCTAATCACCTCAACCTGAGAGGGAAAGTTTTACTAATTTATTTCGGGAGTATATTTATAAATCTCTACTTTTCTGATGATGCTGTTGTAGTGAATCAAACCGTTTTTTTTTTTTTTGTCTGAATCTAAAGATCAATTCGGACACCGAAACCGGTCATTTTTGGGTAAAAAATATTGGATGGCGGCAAATTCTGAATTGTTAAACGTAAATTTCCCAAAAATATAAACAAGTGAAATCATTGAAAAATTAAATAAAAGAGGAAATTCGTATAATTACTAAGTAATAAAGAAAGAAAGCACTTGCTGATAAAACACACCGTACTGTGCTTCATATTCACATTCAGAAATATATATAACAAATATATATGTCTATATAAACAGACAGACAGACAAACAGATAGATAGATAGATAGATAGATAGATAGATAGATAGATAGATAGATAGATAGATAGATAGATAGATAGATAGAGTGAGCCATATTTATTTTCGTTATTATTTAAATCTTTCATCGTCAATTAAATAAAACAAAAACAATTTTCAATAGTTTAATATTATTTTATAATCATTTTTAGTCAATCCCGAGTGTGTGCACGTTTGTGTGATTTTTCTGTATATAGAGCATCGTTTTTCTGGCCTGTATGTTAGTACAGTATAATCACAAGCAAGCATTCAGTGTTTACATGGATTAAAGGTGGATTTCTTAAATAATAAAGCAGCTCTAGATGTGATAACAGAAGGATTATACACTAATGTTGTCGGATCTTACAGCTAAATGATTTTTACACTTTCGTTAAGAATTTCAATTCCTGTTCAAGTGAATTATTTTTTTTTAGGTTCAAATCATTTATCATTTAAATTCCTGATAAAAAAAAAAGATAAAAAAACTAGTTTTTAATGCTTTTAATGATGGAAAAAAGGAAAAACAAAACAAAAAAATAATCCCCATCATCACACTGCTGATCTTTCCACAGTAGCAGCTTCAGTGTTTTAGCACAGCTCAGTGTTGTGCTGTAGCTTTTCCTTTATTTTCTTTTATCATTTACTGCACATTTTGTAGATTTTGCCATTGATTTGGACATTTTAATATTTTTTTAGTTCTAAAAATAACACAAGCTGCCATCCTTTTTAAATGTATTTATTCATTTATTTATTCATTTATTATTAAACATTTTACACTTACATGATGTGTTTTTCTCTCTCAACATCTCACCTTTAACATTTTTTTAAAGACGTTTCCTAACACATTCAAGTCTCCGCAAAAACTAAATGATCATTTTTTCAAACATTTTTAGAAAAAAAAAAAAAAAACACACAAAAAAAGTTAAATGACTCTGTTATGACGGGTAACATATCTTTTGCTCAGACAATAGGCCCGTGTTTGTGTGTGTGTCCAAATCTCTCTCCAGTGTTTTAACATCATTGCATAATTAAGGTTTTGAAGTAAGAGCTGAATGTAGTGTGCCAATTATTTTCCAAAATACATACTGAACTCACATTTTAACAGATTTCTCCCCATTGAAATGTGCCACTGACTCCAGAAAAATGAAAGTGTTGTGTCATTTTTCATAAATACATGCATGATCAATTACAAAGAAATGTTAATAATTAATTTTCTTAGTCACTCTAACATTTTTGACCTGGACCTGTCCTGATAAAACCTTACTGAACCCTACACACATTCTGGTGTCTGTAACAGGTTTATGTCCAACTTAGCTTGTAAAAAGAGTCGAGAAAGAGAATGTTGTTTATGTTAAATGGTTTGTAATAACCCCAAAAGCAAAGGCTCGTCAAAACTGTAACCCTGAGCTGCAGACAGATTTATAGATCTCGAAAAGATCTTTGATATTTGAATAGATCTTTGATCAGTCAAAAAAGTGCATGTGGATAAGAATATGCATGCGGACATGGACATGGACATGGACGTGGACGTGGATCACTGAGAACGGAGGAGAAAGAGACACAAGTCTCAGATAAAGCTGAAGAATTCTGAGGGAAGATGTAGACAATGTAGAAAATACACATCTATCTACTTGTCTATCTATCTATCTATCTATCTATCTATCTATCTATCTATCTATCTATCTATCTATCTATCTATCTATCTATCTATCTATCTATCTATCTATCTATCTGTCTTTGTGTTTGTCTTTGTGTTTGTCTTTGTGTCTGTCTGCATAGTATTAGTTAATATAAAAAACACAGCAAGATCAAGATGATTCCCAGAAACTGAATGTTAAATGTCGTAAAAGTGATTTTTTGTTACAAAGATAAACAATAAAAATGTCCATCTATAAATAAAAATCTTTGCAAAGTCAAATCATAAACAAGCACTTTTTAAAGGTCCACCTAAAGAGGTCTTCTCCTCAGCTGTAGGCTTCTACCATGTCAGAGATGTGACTACGAGCTCCTCAGAGGGACGATAATAAAAAACTGCCCTTCAGTTTCATTTCTGTTTCCTTATTTCTACACAGAAACAAAACAAAACACAGAAACAAAACATTGTTAAGGAATTCATTCATCTTCAGTACACAGAGGATTACAGCAATGTCAGGAAAAGATGCACAGTCAAGCACACAGACTCAATTACATCTAACTCTCTCTCTCTCTCTCTCTCTCTCTCTCACAAACACACACACACAAACACACACGCACACACATGCACACACACACACATGTCCCAACGCAGTGTAGAGGCCCAGGAGGGGTTC
>NC_083466.1:25915828-25918328 GCF_030014155.1 Tachysurus vachellii | reverse complement strand
TGAGTTATTCTAACAAACCGCCTCAGTGTACTGAAGACAAATTAGACTTCATAATTAAATTAGGAAGTCACCTGTGTAAACGGATGGACTGCTCGGTCACATGACTGACTGATCACAAGAAATAAAACAACAAACAAACAGGGAAATCCCAGAAGATTGCAGTCTTCTTGGATTGTTAAAAAATCTTTGCAATTTATTCTTTATTTTTACTCCATTGTGTGTGTGTGTGTGTGTGTGTGTGTGTGTGTGTGTTTGCCTCATCTTTTTTCACACAAAAGTCTTTTCTGTAGTCAGTGAAATCTGTTTGTTTCAGCTTTTAGTGTTTGTACAGCAATAAGAAGAACTCTCTGAAGAAGCAAGCATCAGTAAACACGCATGTGATTGGACAGAGTTGGCTGGTGGGCGGGAACAAGAGTTATTCAATGACGTCTTCATAGTTAAGAGCTTTTAACTTTCTAAAAAGAGAAGCCTATATTTTTATCACATATAGTGAAATTCTTTCTTCATATATCCCAACTTTGGATGTTGGGTTCAGAGCACAAGGTCAGCCATGATACAGCACCACTGGAGCAGAGAGGGTTAAGGGCCTTGCTCAAGGGCCGAACAGTGGCAGCTTAAACCCCGATCCTCCCATCAACGACTCAAACCCTTAATTATTTGAGCCACTACGTCCCCTGGAACCTTCAGATAAAAAAAAAAAACGTTCTTGTATAAAAATCTGTTTAAAGAAAAGACGACTTATCGATGACAAGAATTACAGTTCATTTATCCTTCATCATCGCCATGCCATCAAGCGCGTTTTAGCTCAGTGTTTAAGACGTTGGACTGCTGATATGAAGGCTGATATGAAGACATCACTCTTATCCACACTGCATTGGCTCCCAGTCAAATTCACATTGATTATAAAATACTATTATTGACCTATAAAGCACGTAATGGTCTCGCTCCACAGTACCTGAGTGATCTTTTATATTTTTATGATCTGTCACGCCTACTTTGATCAAAAGGTGGAGGCTATTTGGTAGTACATCAAGTACAAAAGGCTACAGCAGGGGGCAGAGCTTTTTCTCACAGAGCCCCACAGTTATGGAACAGACTTTTAATTAGTGTTCGGGACTCAGACACATTCTCAGTGTTTAAGTCCAGGCTAAAAACACATTAGTTTAGTCTAGCTTTTTATGAATAGCTTTTCTTAGGAAAAGGAGCAGATCTGGAGGTTTCAAGGGCATTGAGTGTTTAGTGAGCTGGGATGTCTGGATGCTGTCGGCTCACTACCCTTGCAAGTCGCTCAGGTTTGCTGACGGTGAAGAGGTTGGATACTTTATGTCCCAGGAACCCATTATTTCTGTGTCACTTTCTAGCTCTAGCCTTTTAGTTATACTGTCATAGCTAGTATTGCTGAAGTCTCTGTCTCCACTTCATGATTACAATCATAACTAATAATTACCCCTCCCCCCAAAAAAAACCCCAGGACCATCAAACGTCCACTGCTGGGCCCTTGATCAAGGCCTTTAACCCTCACCTGCTCAGGGGTGTAAAGGAGTGTGCTAAATGTCCTTAATGTAAATGTCAATACATCAGACCTGAGAGTGGAATTTAATCTAAACGAAAGCTACCGAATTCTTCCTTTTCTGAACAAACGGCTCGAGTCCTGCAGCTAGACTCCGGACAGATGAGCTGCCTTCAGCTACATCATTTACATAAACACATCTGATTGGCTGATATCAAGTGCCTATTTGAAGCCAATCAGATGCGTTTATGTAAATGATCTAGCTACAAGGATCAAGACTTTAGATCAGAAAAAGAAAACAGATTCTGAAGAGAATTTGGTAGATTTTGTTTGGAATAAGTTTCACTCGCTGGTCTGATGACGCTTTGATGATTCGTCTTTATTAGTCTTTAGAAAACTGGAGAAATTTTCTTCCACTACTTTTGTTCATTTGTTCGTCTGTCGTGCTACAGGATTTTTTTATTTTTTTTTAAGTACTCATCTTTGACAGCTAAAACGCTTCATCAGCTGAGCAGGTGATGATCTCAGCTTTAAAGGTTCTCCTAAGGGACAGATGAAGAACTCGTAAACGATCTTTTATTCCAAAAGTGTATTTATCCTCATCCAAATGGTTCTTGTTATTTTTCTTTCTGCAATGAAAACGCTTTATTTTTCAAGAGTAACACTAGAGGAAGACAAGATGTTTGGACCGAACCAGAAGGACTTCCTCGATTTTGTAGTAAAACATCATCACTGGGTCATTTTGGCTAAAGCTGGAGCTCTCGGGATGGAGTTTAGTTTTGTTATTTATTTATGTATTTATTTTATTTATTTATTTATCTTAATTTCCTTTAAACCTCCAGCAATCTCTGACCTATCCATGAGCAAAACAGTACAAATTAACACCAGATCTTGTTCTGAACCTCGACGCTAGTAAAGCAGGTGTAGAAATAGCTATATGTTTTTGGAGTTGAGTTCAAATAGAAAGACATTTTTGATAAACACATTAAA
>NC_083466.1:25843328-25910828 GCF_030014155.1 Tachysurus vachellii | reverse complement strand
TTATGGAATCTTATTGATCAATATGGAATCTAAAAAATCGATTTTATTCTTTTCTACTAATACACTTTTTGTAGGAGGCACAAAAAAGCAATACTATATATACAGTATTTAAAATACACTCTGTGTGTGTGTGTTTGTGTGTGTGTGTGTTATCTGCAGTGTCTGTAGTAGCTGAGATTGCCAGGCCTCAGTATTTCCCCTTTGCCTATTGTTCTGTGGAGTTGGCAGGGCAAAAGGGGGGCGAGTGGGCGGAGCCTGGCATGATGATTGACAGGCCGCCTGATCAGCCTCGGTTTCCTGTGCAGACTCGGGGCAGCTCACACTGTTTAACTTCTAGTGGTCTTATTGTTCCTGACACCCAGACACACACACACACACACACACACACACACTGCAGGAATTATAAGAGTATCTAAGGAAGTGTGGTACAGAATGATTGGAGGAAGCGGCCACACACACACACACACACACACACAAACATAGTGAAAGAAAGATCCTACCTACATTCCTGTAGACACACACATTTAGCATTCACTGGAAGTCCCGAAGTTTCTTCCTTGTGTTATCTCAGGGTTTTTTTTTAACCTCGGCTTCAGGAGCTGAATCTCAAATTTATATATAAATTTCTTTTTTTAATTTATATATATATATATATATATATATATATATATATATATATATATATATATATATATATATATAAGCAACATATTTAAAAATAAAAAAACAACAAAAGACAACAAAAAAATAAAAAAATTAATTTTTTTAGTAAATATAAAAAATTAGAAAGAAGGTGAAGACATGGTGTATGCCTGAGAGAGAGAGAGAGAGAGAGAGAGAGAGAGAGAGAGAGAGAATTAATTACTCAATCAAAATAACTAGCTGGGGCACAAGGTGGAGGGGCATTGGGTGGGAAAATCCATTTACCGGGTCAAAGTGTAATTAACCCCGCTAACCCTCCACTCCCTGGGTTTATACACACACTCTCTCACTCACACACACACACACACACACACACACACACACACACACACACACACACTCACAAAGACATATATAGTGTCTCACACGTTACTGTCCTCACCCTGCACTCATACACCGGACTGAAGTAAATATATAATGAGTTAAAAAGAGGTCATAGCAGGAAGTAACTTGTTACCAGAAAGTAACTCTAATTGGATAAAATGTCATTATTTAATCGATCGATGGATGTTCTAATCGTAGGTCGAGGAATATTACTGTTAAAATAATCAACTTCTGGATTGTAAAGATAACTTGGCTTCACTTCAGGTTGCATCACACCACACCATTATTGATTGTTTTCCTCTTACAGCATTACTCTGAAGTGTTTTATTTCTGCGGGTGAATACACACACACACACACACACTCGTGTCTTGTGTCTCGGTCACGTCAGCGTGAGCTTTTACGCATCTCTCCTGCATTCCAGCATGAGCTCTCATTACACGACAGGAAATCTAAGTCCAATCATCCAATACAAAGCGAGGGTGAGATACACTGTGAAAACAAACAACGGTCCGGGTTTGTTGATTTAATGCGTTTGTGCACACGATTGCTGAAAAAATGAACAGTACATTCCACACTTTCCCTTTTTCACCTATCGGGGCGCAATAACGATTAGATGTCAGATTACAAAGTAAACACGCATAACCTGAGACCGCAGGTTATTTTCGACAGAATTTGAGAAGCCATGTCAGTCACAGAGTCAACGTCTTAAAGCCTGAACGACAGAAAATCATCGACATCAACGGAAAAAATCATTTGAGTGTAGCTAAGAAATTTGAGAAGAAGAATGAAGATTTTTTCTGGATCTTCAGGGATGAGTAACAGATGGTTCTCAAAGTGAGGTCTGGGCTTTGAAGCTTAGCCGTGGGGGTCGATGTGCATTATTACTGAAGTGATATTCATTACAGATTTCTTAACTCGGATAAAACGAGGAACGAGCCAGATTAGAAATAAGCCGAATTCGTCTTATTGGAGGAATGAACCGGAACCTCAACACTGAATCATATATCAATGTGAAACCCTTTTTGTTTACTAGAAATAGAGGATTTTTCACACTGTGCGTAGATGACGGATTAGCACTGGATTTCCTGCAGCACCGTTAAAGCCTTTTCTGAATATAAACACTCAATTCCAGCCCAAACCTAAGATCTATATAATAAATAATATACCATTTCTATCACGGTTGTCTGAGAGGTTTATGACCTCGGGGCATTTCAGAAAGAAAGGTATCTGTCATTATCGCTTTATTATCTCTGATGGGAAGATATTATTTATGATGCTAAAGCCTAGCTTTTTCTCTGTTACTAAAACATGTTTGAGATTTTGGAGATAAGAAGTTTCTCGTATGAGTAATGACAGTCATGCTTGATATATATCTCCCTCTGTCTCCCTCTCTCTTTCTCTCTTTCTCTCTCTCTCCTGTGAGCATTGGCTATTAGCTGGATATGCCAACAATATGGGGAAGTCCAGTTCACTCCTTATTGGGCTTATTGAGTGACATCACACCAGAGAAAAAGGGAGAGAAAGAGAGAGAGAGAGAGAAATTGACTACTATTTCACACCAGCCACTGAACATGGAGTGAATCATAACATCCTGACAGGAAAATCTTGTGGAAAATAATCAGATAGGCTTTGATGAGAGACTGCGCTCCCATTTCGGATCGACTCCAAGCCTCCATACGCCGTGTGCTCGCTGACCCCGGTGTCCATCACCGCACTCGCTTTTCCTCTGAGTCTGCACTTGTTCGGTTGTAGCGTGCGGTCGTAGATAAGGGCAGGAAGATGAGCTTACTTCAGAGATTAGAAAAAAAAAATATGTAAATTGAGCTTTGGTGTATTTGAGCAATCAGTGGCCCATTGTATTTATTTATTTATTTATTTTTTATTTTTTTTTTTCCTAAAAGAATTGAAACATTGAGCAAACAAATTCATCTACACACACAATGTGCTCCACTACTATCCACGTTAATGCCTCGAGCACATAAAGGACATTTTAAACAATTTAGCTGAAGTATTTTTGATCCTCATCAGTGAGCATCATTTAAAACATAAAGCAACACGTTTTTCTTCTGTTCGAGATCTAGAAAGCTCTTTGGATGAACGTTAAAGATGTGACTGTTACAGAGTTTTCACATTTGTGTTCAGTAGACGGTTGAGTGAATGTTTACGGATTTATTTTTCAGTGGACGCCATGTTGGAAATGGCTTTTCAGACTAAACAGATTTATCAGATAATCAGTATTTAGATGTGTCTGTAAAGTGTACAGTGACATGTTAATGCTGTTGTGCTGTACGATACACATTTTATTCCACTTCTCAATGTATTTATTGGAAATATGCAGAGTGGTAATGTTACACACTACTTTACATGACTTACACACTACTTTACATGACTTACACACTACTTTACACACTATACACACTACTTTACACACTATACACACTACTTTACATGCCTTACACACTACTTTACACACTACTTTACATGCCTTACACACTACTTTACATGCCTTACACACTACTTTACACACTACTTTACATGCCTTACACACTACTTTACACACTACACACTTTACACACTACTTTACATGCCTTACACACTACTTTACACACTACTTTACATGCCTTACACACTACTTTACACACTACTTTACATGCCTTACACACTACTTTACACACTACACACTTTACACACTACTTTACATGCCTTACACACTACTTTACACACTACACACTTTACACACTACTTTACATGCCTTACACACTACTTTACATGCCTTACACACTACTTTACACACTACTTTACATGCCTTACACACTACTTTACACACTACACACTTTACACACTACTTTACATGCCTTACACACTACTTTACACACTACTTTACATGCCTTACACACTACTTTACATGCCTTACACACTACTTTACACACTACACACTTTACACAGTACACACTTTACACACCACTTTACACACCTTACACTATGTACACTTTACACAGTACACACTTTACACACTACTTTACACACCTTACACTATGCACACTTTACACACTACACACTTTACACACTACTTTACACACCTTACGCTATACACACTTCTTTACACACTATACACTTTACACACCACTTTACACACCTTACACTATGCACACTTTACCCACTACACACTTTACACACCACTTCACACACATTACACAATACACACACTACTTTACACTACATTACACACTATACACACTACTTTACACACCTTACAACTACTTTACACACTAGTTTACACACTACTTTACACACTTTTCACACTACTTTACACACTTTACTCACTACTTTACAAACTATGCATTTCTTTTAAATTGCCTTAACATCATTGAGACAAAATGGCCGCCATTGAATTTAACACAATTAGCTTCTGGCTTAAGACCTAGTGTTTGTATTTCTGGATGTTGTCATTCATATTTATATTTTATTTATATACTATAAGTTGTCTTTGTGTTGCCAGAAACAATAGTTTTGTGTCACAGTTTAGGTCTACCCTTGCTTCATCATAATCATGTAGATAGATCACCTCTTTCCTGCTGCTCGGCTTTTCCCCAGTTCCCTCAGTGACATGTCAGGTACTGATGAACGAGCCGCGGGACTGCTTATCGTCCCAGCTGTCAGACTTGACTAATAAAACATGACAAAGGAGATGACTATGTTTTCCCTCCTGAAAGCATTAGGTTTGGGAACAAAGCTCGGTTCTTTCCTGCTGCACCGAGGTGTCGTGATTCCACAGACCCGAGCTGCTGCCCTTTGTCTCCGAGAGGCATTGTCTTATCTCAGGAGGGCACGCGGCTCAGGCCAGCTTCCTATTATCACACCCTGGAAGCACCTAGTTTCTGCCGTGCATGACAGAGAAGGCCATGTGGGGTGACACCAGAACGGAAATTCACTTTCACGACCTCGCTCACCTGAGAGAGCGACCTCGGACCTCGCCTGTCGATCATCACACTGTTTCGGTTATTTAGAGATTACGCTAGAATTGCAGGGTTGGTTTGCTCATAAACAGCTGAAATCTATCAGCATCAGCATTATAATCATAATTCCATGGTTTTCTAATTTCACTTTTAAATCCTCTACTCGATTAATTCTATGTTGCATTTAAATACAATATAAAAAAAACAAACAAGGAAAAAAAAAACTACGCCAGTTCTGTCCTCTGTCCTGCCATTCGTCTCACTTTTCTCCTCAAAAACAAAAGAAAAGTAACAAAAAAAGGTAGACAGAGTAAGTAATCTGTGTCATTAATGTTATATTTTACAGGTAGAATCTAGGGGGCGTGTCCTTATTTCTGTAGACAAGGGCAGGGAAGATTAAGAGATTAAATTAGAGATAAAAAACAGGTTTTGTGCATTTGCTTACCTGTTATTTATTTATTTATTTATTTATTTATTTATTTATTTATCTGTGATCGTAAGACAACCAATTGATGACTTGTTTTGGTATTTCCTCTTCTCATGATCTTCCAGAAAAGTTAAACGGTAAAACGGTAAAACCTGAAGAAGGATCCAAACCGATCCAGTTGATTCTGGATGCCAGAAATTACAAAAGTGATGTCTTATTATCTTTGTAAGACAGCAGGACTCGCCCATTTGTCCCCTGCTCACGAGTATGTGTACATTAGAAAAGAAAATTTATCACACTGTTAAGTCTGCAGTTAAACCATTAATCAAGACGTGTACCTGCAGTCAGTGTCATCAGTAAGTGCTTCAGGTGTGTAGCCTGGCAGGATCTGACAAGGGAAACAGGATCATGAGTTCAGCTCCAACGCTGCTGATTGTCTCCTAAAAGCCACAAATTGTCAGCGTGTCAAACTGCACTTGGCAGGACGTCCCAAGCTCATGCTGACAAGATTCTACAAGCTCCTTCGAGGTGACTTGTCAAAAACACGTTTTTCTGGTTGATCGTATATCTGTCAATACAGCTGAAATTACGAGACAATCCAGGGCAAATGAGGTAAAGGCTCAGCACTGCCCCCTGGGCTGGGAGATAGAACACTGTGCAGGGGCAGGGGTCAGGCTAATCACATCACTGAGAGCTAGCAAATAAATGCTCATTGTTTGCTGTCTATCTTCAAGAAGACATGACCATCCTCTGGACAATGGTCACTTATTATTATTATTATTATTATTATTATTATTATTATTATTATTATTATTATTATTATTATTATTTTATTAAAGTTTTGTTTTCTATATGGTGCTAGGAGCTAATAGAGCAAATAAGCTAGCAAATCTGGCTGTGCTGTCCAGGTGGGCGGGACATTATTGCTCCCTCTCACCTGTCAATCACATGATTCACCCAATCTCTGAGCTCATGTATAAGGAAGTGGTCAGACAGAGATTTCTTCTAAATAAGTAAAGCTGGGGTTTGGAGAACTTTTTTTTGTGTGGAAAAAACTTTAATCCAGTCATCGATATGGTAAAAGTTTCTTTATTATTCATGTAACATTTTATAAAAGCAGCATTCAGTGCGAACGTAGGATCTTCATACGACAGTAAAGCTAATGAGGAGGACGGATGTCTTGGATGTTCAACAACACAACACTTTAGCATTTTTTCCCTATAACAGAACATCCAGTGTTTTCTTACTTTTATACACTCTTAAAATGAGAGCTTTGATAGGGTTCTCTATAGAACCTCGTGGTTCTCTACTTGGTCTATAGAACCTGTTCTCATAACAACAGCGGTTCTATGTAGAACCCTTGGGGTAGGATGAATTTATACTTTGCTATTTATAAACACTGCTAAAGTTTATCAAAGGTGCAAGGTGAAATGAGTGCCATTACTTTTGAAGCTTTCTCTCTATTTTAAGTTCTAGATGGAAGATTTCCTGCACCACAACAGACCGTATTCACCAACATTCACAATGTTAGGTTAATTCAAATAACTTTTTTTTACTGGATGTCCATGGATTCAACCAGCTTGTAGCCATAACTGAATTTCCCTGCGATGGTTAGAATAACTTCTTTGTATGGAGTTAGTAGTTGAAAAAAAAAAAAACCCCAGTGTCCAAATATAATAGAAATGCACAAAACCTGCTTGTAACAAGTTGCTCATATTTAGAAAAATACTGTTCTGGCTGTCTGCGGTAAGAGCAACTGCAACTGGGCGATGACAGGAAACCACCCAAATTAGCACCACACCACTGATCTATGCTCGCTCCTGCACATAAATAGAATTTTAAAAGTGCTATATTGTCATGTCAGCATGAACATAAGTATGAGGTAAGCAAAGAGTGTGGAGAAAAAAAGCTGTAGATTAAGACCTCACACCAACCAATCCATCTTTAATCCTCCTCCTCCTCCTCTCTCTCTCTCTCTCTCTCTCTCTCTCTCTCCCTCTTTCTCTGTCCATCAGCCAGACTGTGGTGTAGCCAGACTCTCTGATGAACCACGAAACAGATTTACGACTCTCTGTTAGCGTTAAATCATAGTGACACCTACCGAGTCGCACCGAACACAAAAATAGCCTGCTTCCCTATTGTCAGCGTTACTATTTTGAATTTGGCATAAAATAACACATAGGAATGAAGTTTGTACAAGATGAGATCATTCAAGGTGAACAATTGTATGGAAATGTTCTACTTAGGCATTTGATTACGATTTGTTAATTATGCAAATGAGCATAGAGCAGGAAGTAGAATAACCTGACATTGACATTGATCTTCCAGTCTTAGCAGCTATGCATCAATCCCACATTGTCTTTTCGTATGGCGTAGAGCAGGTAAAAACGGTGTTAGACGAGGGATGAGTGGAGGGAGGAGTGGAAACCCGACAGTACATCCTGGGACCCCTGGAAAACCTACTGTGCATTATAGGTTTTTTTCAGTCATCGCATTTCAGTCGTTGCTACATCAGGAACACGGGTGCTGTAGCAGCTTTATGATAAAACAGTGACTGGTGAGCTGTGTGTGGTTTTTCCTTGCAAGATAAGTAGAAATAAAACACTTCTCCAGCCCCTACACTGTCTCCTGTACACATCCATAACAGGTCTAGACACAAAGGGTTCAGAGAGAGTTTGAAGTGATTTTTTTTTTATTTTTCTTTTTTATGAGTGATAGACATATTTTGGTGCATAAGTGGCCAAGCTACAATGAAAGATCGGCTCGAACCTGAGTCTGGAGTACAGATGAGCTCGCGGGAATGTTTAAACCAATAGCTAATTAATCATTTCTCAGGACTAGTCAGGATAAGATAACAAGACGTTTAGGCTGTGATTAAGGCACACTGATATGGAGGCTCACGCCAACGCTCTACAGGAGGCAGGCCGTGCACTAGCTAGCGAACCGGTGCTAATGGTAGCAGCAGGGGATTGTGGTCCAGAATCCAGGTCGGGCCAGACTCCACGCTAAGCAGCCATGGCAGGGTCCCAAACCTCGCCCGCCGTTTTGGGCAGCCCACCATACGAGCTTCCAGTAAAGCGCACATGTCAGCCTGAGGTCAAATGCCTCGGCGCTCCAGACTTGCGTCAGCACTGCTGGAAAAGGCGAGGCCTCGCCGCACATTCCTGGGCATGTGTGTGTTTTTCTGGCCCAACACACCCGCTGACTTTTTCAGTCTGTCTGAAGTTGGACGATAGGAGAGAAGGAAGAGATGTTCGGCTCATAACTCCACAAGCTCGCGAGAACACAGTGGCATGACCAGGGTGTTTTTTTGAAAATTGTTTAGACGAATTGTACTGTAGGACATTTGGGGCACCAAATTCTCAAAGCTGATTGGTCAGAGGATGTCATTTTCTTGAACAGCAGCTCTGACAGTATTTCCAATCGCAGGTTCGGACACCAGAGTATGGAATTATAAAGCATTCCTGTTTACGAGGAAGTGTGCTACAGAAAGTGAGCTCGGGATGAGCGGAATGTGAAGAAGAGTCCTGGGAGTCTTAGGACAGCCTTTATGATATCACACAGACATCAGGATCTAACCTAAGAAGATAATCCACTGAAACACACTTCTAGGATCTCCAGATAAAACACTTCACACTCTCATTTAGTCCTTTTCCTTCCTGCTCTGTTCATCTGTGATAATGTATTTCTCAGAAATTCACCACAAACAGTTCCCAGGAATGTCCTGTAAAGACCTGTTAAGCTTTACTCCATCAGTAATCGCTAACTGCATCAGACATGAAACTAGCAACACAGTTGCACAAGTTAGTATACCTCCTTGTGGCAATGGCAATCTACAGTACACATTTTCGATGCCAAGCCCCGAAAGCAAACAGAGCACAACAGAGCTCCAGGCAAAAGGATCTCATACGTATGATGTGATCAGGCATGGCAAAGCTTATTAACGCTAAAATCCAGGTTTTCATGTGTGACAGTCAGAGATAAAGATGGACAACTCCCTAGTCAACCTCAAGCCACAAAGTTGTCCACTAGCCAGCAATTCATTCCCTCTGGCTCTGGGTGCTTTAGAAAGTATGCTAGCTGGATTATACTAGGCAGCTATACATTACTTTATAAGCATCACACAAGATATGGCTCCTTCCTGCTAGCTGCTCTTAGAACTAACCTGCAAGATAAGTCCTATATTAAAAATATACCTTTGCACTAATACCTTAATAGTCATGTGAACAAAAAAGCTAATTCTTGCAATAGTTCATGGATAAATGGATGACAACGACACACCTTCCTCCTCCGCCATTCTCACTGCTGGCAAGAACGCTCGTTCACAAAGCCGCACATCAATCATGACGCATTAAGGCAACTCCTTTTTTTTTTTGCGCTTTCAACTCGTTGAAATGTACTCACACTTGGCAAGCTCTCTGCCCCAGCATACTTTCTTAAATAGTTCAGCATCCCAGTGATGATTGTTCAAAACTGGTTGCTTTGTTTAAGAACACAAACAAAAGAAACACGAAATGCTAGAAACGCTTCCACAGAAAGTTTTTTATTTCGCTGCTACTCCAGGAAAAACAAAATTTTTTTTGTCTTTAAACACTTCACGATGACATGTCAAAGCACGGGGAGGTTGTAATCCTGGCGCACATTCGCTTGTTGTCAATAAATAATTACCCAATCCCACCCTCAGAGTGAATATTTAGAAATGCTGTACGACTTCCAGGGGGGCCATCATTACTATTTCACCTCGGTCAAATAATGTTGGGTTTGGCAAAAATCACCAGAAGAATGATGATTAACGCAAGACAGCTACTATCACCGTATCATACGCCCGATCACTATACAAAGCACTTAAACAATGCTAGTCACTTTAAAGGGATTGTGTTCAATGCTTTCATTTGAAGCAGAGATTAACATTCTTTACAGTCAGAGCCGTGTCAGGTTGTACGCAAGCACTTGGAAATTACTAGTCTAAAATTAATAAACTCTGTGTTCATCAGTCGCCTAGAGGTTGATGATGTAAAGCCTTGGATCAAGGTGCTGGAGGAAGGACGGATCATAATCGTAGGCCTCAGGGAAAACCTGCTGTCCCTGAGAGGGTAGATCTATCACTTGGCTAATTTTAATATTGTACAAAAACAATCCAAAAGCAACAACAAACAGGTGGCTGTGAGCAAATCTTGCTAATTAGCTTGCAGGAAAATGATGTTAATCAAATTTAGATTTTTGTACCAGATCTTTTTGACATACGGTGAATAGTAGGAGTAAAACACAATGGAACTACCTGCAGCTGTATTCAGATTAAACACACCACAGGAACAACCGGTCATGTTGCAGGAGCACAGTACATGATATCACGCATGAACAAAATGAAACGTTTCAGCTCATTTTCTCATTCAATTACACAATTTGGAAAAAAAATAAAAAATAAAAACTCAGTGATCTGAGAGACTTTGCTCCAGTCATGGATGCTGATGAACTTTTGATGTCCGTAGATGTTAGACTGGTTCCAGTTGAAGAGAAAGGCTACAGTAAGTCGAAAAATAAATAGTTAAGTAAGTAAAATTATTTATTTATTTATTTATTTATGATCTAGTTTGCACTCCAAAGTAAAACTATGAAAAAAAAAAAAGATGGAAAGAAAGAGAGCTGAGATGAGAGAAAGGCTCACCCACTGTGCATAAAAACCAGCTGTCAACTCCGGGGCTCCCAGCATCTCTCCTGTGGTCAGAGGTCGTCCAGCTGTGGCCCCTCCCCCCCAGCCTCCAGAGTGCAGCAGATGCAGATGTTAGAGAGGTCCGTGGTGTGGGGTCCATGATCCCATCTGCTTCTGATTACGGCCACATCGTCCATATCAGCCCCATCAATTTAAAATAAGAAAACGCAGGACAGGACAGCAGCGTATTTCTCCATCAGTCAGTGACAGCTTTACGGTGACCCAGAGATGTTAGGTTTACAATTCAGCTTAGCGTGGACACACATGCTAACTGTTCCTGATTGCTACACAAGCTCACGTTCAAGGAGTAGCACTCGATTTTTAACTGACTTTCTTGTAAAAGCAGTTTGAAACTGGCTAAAATAAACAAAATTCACACACATACATGCGCAAGCTATGGAGATTATGACGCTAACAAAAGTATTTTGCTAATGATTTTTCTTTGTTTTAAACTCAGTAGATGAATGATTTGCCTTTAAAAACCATTTTTAAATTTACAAATTTAAAAAATTTAAAAAATTTACTTTTGAGGAAAAACAAAACAAAACAAAACAAAAAAAACATTACATACAAAATTTAGACCAAAGGTGTAGCATTCCGGGGGTAAATTAGCACTTCAGAGTGAATGAACAATAAGAACAAGAACGTTTTACACAAATGGCTTTTGTCTATGTTGATGATAGACACTGTATGCTAACCTTCTTGCTAGACTGAATAGATAATAGACAAACAGCCAAAGTTATGCGATATATGTGACATAAACATGAAAGATGACTCTGATTGTCTAAATGATAAGTTAACCCTGTCTGAGACCTTTTACACTTTCCTGGGAATCCCAACTGTTTCAATGTTAGCCAAATTGATGTGAAATGCATATATTTTTATTCAGTGTAACCTCAAATATTTGAAATTCATATTTGAATAGATTTGTCAGCTTCCACACACCATAACACAATGACCTTACCTTCCCCCATGTTTTGAATCCTTCACATGCCCCCTAAAGGAGGGTCATAAATCTACGCATGTCAAACACACATAATGACAGGCTTAATGATATACTACACCTACATTACTAAAGTCCCCCAGGAGCTTTTGGCAAATCCCTGTTCAGGTGCACGTGGTTATGTATGTCAGTCTGAGTATGTATACTGACTATGTATCTGCTTAGGGACAAACTGTATCACCTTTTCTACCATGTCAACTTTGCATTCGGTGTATATTTCCATACCATCTGCAATGTCTGTCCTCCCCAGGTCTTATCATTTTTAAGAGAAACACATAATCATACTTAGAACAAATATGTCAGACCTGTAGAAAAAAATCCTTCATATTCATAACAGGGCATTGTTCTTAGGAGGAAGGATTACAAGCAGCATACACTGGAATCATTCATTTCTGTGGGGACTGATTATTTTCCCAGGGTGCTCGGTGCATGAGTGGCCTCCGCAGCGCTTCGTTCCAGCGGTTATATCGGGATATCAGAAATCTTTCTAAACAAGCAGAACTTAAGCCCCGGGATGGAGAACCTGTTAATCGATTCCCGGCTGTGCCAGAACACAGTGGTCGAAATTTGCTTTGATAGCAAAACCATCCAGGTCATGGCAACTTTTGTGTCCCGCTTCACACAGGCAAGAGTGTGTTTGGTCTGCCGTGTGTGTTCCAAGACGTATTGAATGCTGGTTAAGATGTTTATTTGCCAGGGGATACACTTATGGTGCACAGATTAAAATGAATTCAATAAGAAAAACTTTTCCGATGTATAAATAAAACATATTCTACCCAAGTCTCTAGGGAAAAGGTCATGTCTTAGAAATAAGGTAATATCTAGAACGGCAAAATGGTTCAGGTTGTTCCACTGGCAGAACCTTGTAAGGTCCTGTGATGAATGCTATAACAGAGTATTTGAGTGTACCGGTTCAGAAAGAAACCATGAAGCGCTCATGTAGCATACTATTAGTAGGTTGTTGAAAGTCATTTCATTTCAAGCATCAGTCAGCAAAGGCGTATTTTTCCTGGTACCTCAAATGAAAGAAGGTCGGTTGGTAAAACCAACTAAGTTGATTATAAAATATACTTGGCAGGTACAACAATAACAGTAGGAGTAGGTGTGATTGAAGCTTTATGCAGGAAAGGATAGGAGATTTCTGTAGGAGAAGGCAGGATTGGTTAACTATGTGAATAGACTTGATTGGTTGAACTTTCTGGTAGGGGTTGGTAAAGATTTCTGTGGGAATAGATGGACTTGGACAAGCTTTCTGTCAGAGTCAGTGGATTTGGTCAAGCTTTCTATGGAAGCAATGGGATTCATCAATTTTCAGTAGGAGGAGGAGGCAGGATTAGGTAACCTTTTTTTGTGGGATTAGGTGAAATTGGTCAAGATTCCTGTAGGAGTCTGGAGGTTTGGTCAAAATTTCTAGGGGAGCTTGCATGATTGGTCAAGTGTCTCTGCATGGGCAAGTGGGAATGGGCCAAACTTCTGTGGAAGTGAGTGGGGTTGGTCAAGCTTTTTGAGAAAGCAGGTAGGACTGGTCATGATTGTCTTTGAATGGGACAGAAAATAAAAAAAAAAAATTAATAATAAATAAATAAATAAATACTTTGGTAAAAATGGTAACACTGCAATAACAGAATCTCTATCTTTTAATGCTGTATGACTTTATTCATATTTCATATGTATTTATACAGATGGGAAATATAAAATTGATGAATTGTTGGCCTTACGGGAAAAACTGTCCTCCTTTTAAGAAAAGGTGAGTAAAACCAATGTGAGTATTAAATAAAATTCAGTCTGATACTAACCTGATACTAACACTCTTCAATTATTTATTCTGCCCAGGTGGATTTGACATATACTTCCTCAAATGACCTATAATGTATAGCTCGGATTTCATATTCTACTTTGTCAAAGTCAATGTCACCTAGCTGTGGTGTTCTTTTAAATGCTCACTTGTGCAAATTGGTTCACTGTAAGACAGACAGTCATCTGCCCTTCGACACCCACTTGGTCAGAGACCCCCTGTAATTTCATTCCATACCCTCTGCTGTGACATATCAGGGGGTCTGACTTTGGAGGCCTTTCACCACCACCTGAGAACCTCCACTAAACCTGTCACCACTTTCAAAATGCCTGCATTGATTCCTGCTCAAGATCTTCCACAAATAGTCTCTAATTTCTGAGCTGCCATCACCTGCACCTGCACAGCCTTGATGGCTTTCAACTTTGCTCATGAATGGCACCAGTTGTCATTCGTCATCTTGGGAAAAGAAGTAATGGAACAGATGGGATTTCAGTATTTTGGCAGCCCCAGGACCTTGTGACTGTGTCCCTACAAAATGCTAATTTCCTCCTAGCCTGAGCACCCATACTAACTGCTCCAGCCATGCTCTAACCCCCCTACCAGGGCCACCTACATTGCAATGGGGGGAAGATGTGTAACAGATGCCATTTGCCTGGGATCCAATGGTTGACTTGTAAGGAAGGTGTCTACACTTCACCTGGGCAGGAAGTGAGGAGGAGGAACGCCAGTTGCCACATAGCTAACGGAGTTCCAAATTGCCTCCCATCTGCCACAATAAATGCCACCGGGAGCTAGCGCTTCAGGCTATCATCAGGGATGTGATAAAAATAACAAACTGAAATGCTACTGAGTGTCAAAGTCATTGGCCTGACAAGGTCAAGAGATCTCCGTGTCTTTCTCGGATTGGCTGAGTTAATAAGTCTACAGCTTTACATTTTTAAGTCCATGTTCGTTTTAGGATTTAGGGAATGAATATTTAAGAGTTGCTTCTTCAGACTCCGTTCAGAAAAACCCACACAACAGGAACACAGTTAAGAACCTTTATCTCTAATGAAAGCCTCCTCAAAGGAGGTCTCCTCTCTAACTTATCACACATTAACTCCTCAGCTAGCTGCATTAGCATATTCTGATAAGGTGAGTGGAGTAGGGATCTAGCAGGCAGGGAGTGATGATAGACATTATATCCTTCTACCCCCACCTGATGACCTCGAACGGTGAGGCACTTTGCCACTTGAAAAACTTTATATACCACTGATTTGGCTAATGATGGCTATTGGTAGATATTAACAGTTATTAGCACGTTGCAGTAAAGTGATTTATTTTTTGAGCAGTTTGGACTAGATGTAAGCTGCCTTGATTATACATAAATGAAGCAAGTTTTGTTTAGCCATTGGACATAATTACATGATATTGGTTAAAACTGGTTAATATTGGTTAATGTTTCCATATTATTATTATAAGTGATTAGAACTGAGGAATTGTGTACAAAAAATATGTCAGTTTTAATAGCAAATAGTTTTTATGGTTGGTTTTGACATTTTTTCCAAAATTTTATATTTATACATTTTGACTCAATCACACGTCCCAAGAAGAAGATGAGGAAAAATATCACTAAATGTTAATTCATCGAATTTTTATACAAATTTTGGCACCCTTTTTACTAACGATCTTACTGTAATGACATTACTATTTGTTACATATTGGACAACTAAAAGCTAATTTTGCTTGGAAAAAAAAAAACAGTTTGAGCGATTTCGAAAAAATGAATGTTTGAGCGATTTATTTATTTATTCTTTAGATATTTTCACTTTATATATAAACATGTTTTCAAGGGAAACAAGAACTCTGAAAATTATTTAAAAAAAATGTAAGTAAATCATTATAATGTCCTCAATTGTCGGTGTGCCATTAGCATTGATGCTAGTTAACATTTTGGTATTTGTATTTATTATTCTGTTCTAAAATCTCAATTCTGCAGCCTGTCAGCAAAGAATCCTTGATAAACAATGCCATATTGTTATCTGAGATGGGTTAACACATTTGTGGATTGACAAGGACAAGATGTAAAAAATTAATCAGAACCTGGCGCCCGGTGCCTTGTACTACTTCTTGTTTGTAATGGTTGCCGTGGCAACCCAGTTGGTCAGCTGTGCAACATGTGTGAGAGTGTTTTTCTAGGGGGAAGTTAAGTTAGGCAAGTGGTGGCAGCCAGCTTGTGTGTGTGTGTGTATGTGTGTGTGTGGTAATTAGAAGTCATTCACCAGCACTGGGACCAAATGGAGCAATTATCTGGCCTAGTGAGTAGATAATTCTGCCCATTCATCCATCACCATCAGGGATCTGTCTTGCCACCTTCACCCCCCCCCCCCCCCACACACACACACACATACACACCTCTACACTATAACCCACACACACACACACACACACACAGAGGCAACTGTTAACTTTTCTACTCAACTATAATACAGCGGTTTGTGTCTGACAGAAACGCAGAGCCTGAAACTCCAAAACACACACACACACACACACACACACACTTCTCTCTCTTTCTCACACACACACGGTATCAGTTATGAGCTAGAATGACCATGTTAATTAATGAGTACTGTCTCTGTCTAATATGAGATACTGAACCGCAGGTGATTAATGTCATGCCAAGATAAGCACGCTAAACCAGCATCATTCCAGAACACATTAAACACTGGGAAAGGGGAACAGGAGGGTTCTACAGACCTATTTTTAATTTCTAACACACATAAAAAAAATAAAAATAATTATTGAAATTTGGACTTCTGTACAAGTCTATCCAATTTGACAAAATGGTCTCTATATACGAGATGACAGGAATGTGAAACACATTTCTGTGACTAAAAACATTCATGACAAAATAATGTCTCTGTCCAAAAAAAATCATTCTATTTACATTACAAAATTACAGAATCTATCTTTATCCAAACTGAAAAATCACATTCATGTTTCCAAAATGAGAAAATACAAAATGACATCTATCTGTATACAAAATGACAAAATGACATCTATCTGTATACAAAATGACAAAATGATGTCTGTCTATATACAAAATTACAAATTTACATCTCTGTACAAAGTGTAATCTGTTTGTATACAAAATGATGAAATGACATGTACAAAATGACAACTATCTGTGAACAAAATTACATCTATCAGTATATAAAACGTATACAAAAATACAAAATAACATCTAACCATATACAAATCTTCAAAATGACATCCATCTGTATGCAAAATGATAGTTATCTGTATGCAAAATGACATCTATCCATATACAAAATGACATCTGCCTGTATGCAAAATGACATCTATCCATATACAAAATGACATCTGTCTGTATACAAAACTACAAAATAACATCTAACCATATACAAATCTACAAAGTGACATCTATCTGTATGCAAAATGATAGTTATCTGTATGCAAAATGACATCTATCCATATACAAAATGACATCTGTCTGTATACAAAATGACAAAAAAGCATCTGTCTGTATACAGAACTACAAAATAACTTCCAACCATATACAAAATTTCAAATTGACATCTATCTGTATACAAAATGTCAAACTGACATCTATCCACATACAAAACTACAAAATGACATCTATCCACATACAAAACTACAAAATGACATCTATCCACATACAAAATGACATCTATCCACATACAAAACTACAAAATGACATCTATCCACATACAAAATGACATCTATCCACATACAAAATGACATCTATCCACATACAAAACTACAAAATGACTTCTATCTGTATACAAATTGACAAAATGACATATACAATCCATGTATCCATGTACAAAATCACAAAATAACAAAATAACATTCAGAGTGAAAAGGATAAAATGCCCTCTATCTATATATAAAATGACAAAGTCACATCTATAATATCTGAAATGTCAAAAAACTTTTTATCTGTGTCCAACATGAAAGACTCATATCTAGCTCAGACATGTCCTTTCCCAATTCCCAAGTATTGGTTTCAGTGTTAAAAACACAATAACTACTATAGTAGCTATACTTTAACTATATAATAACTACTACAATTACAATAAATGTAATATACTGTACATGAAGCATTTTCTGCTAAATCTATTAGGATTGTAACAGCCGTAAATCTGCAATGTGGAATCTTACAAGAGGAAAAGGCTGGAAACAGAAAACATTTAATGAGCTACAGTAAAAAGCCAACTGTTGTTTACAGCACATGAAAATAACTAGGAAGAAGCGTCTGTGCCAAAAAAGCCTCATTCCTCTAAATGAGCTGTATAGGGTCCTCGGTGACAGAAGTTTCCCTCTCAATCTCAGATTGATCTCAGAGTTCATAATTCACACTCACACACACACACACACACACACACACACACACACACACACACACACACACATGCACATCATGCAATGTGTTCTTCAGCATGATAGTGTGAGGAACGTTGCAGGGAACCATGTCGGAGCTCTGCACTAATATTTTCTACACATATAGACAGAGGAATCTCTCGACCCACTGCATCAGAGTGGCTTCCATCAGCACCTAGCGGCGGCGCAGAGAGTTCAGCCCGTCAGAAGAGAAAACATTCATTACGCGAGAAGATTTCACCACGAAGAGGCATTCTTTCAGCAGCTCCCTGATGGCCCCAAACAAAATTCCAGCCGGAGATGAGAAGCAGATAGAAAGGTTAATTCTCGGGTGAAGAAAATATGTTCGTAGTTCAAAGGGAACTGCTTACAAAAATGTTTGGTTTGATGTGGAACACTTACCTTAAAAGTTAAAACCTTGGCGTGTTTCTTTCCTTATATGACCAATGTTTTACAACAATTATATTATTTAGGGCGCTGTTATTTTTGGGCCCCTGAGCAAGGCCCCTTAGGGCCCTTTAATCCTGGGGATGATGAATCAACAAAAACACACACTGAATTGGTCTTAAATGATTAAATCA
Source organism: Tachysurus vachellii (assembly GCF_030014155.1). NCBI lineage: Eukaryota > Metazoa > Chordata > Actinopteri > Siluriformes > Bagridae > Tachysurus > Tachysurus vachellii. The sequence goes on along the minus strand of NC_083466.1, from coordinate 25,891,925 downwards.
GATACTCATGAAACTAAAATAAGAAATAATCCCACTGCTTTTTCTCCAGAACTGAGCTGACCTGTTATGGGAAGCGATCCAGGAAATGGTCGAGCGAAGCAACACAAGCGGGAGGTGAAGGTGGGCTGAACACAGCATGGTCACACAGTCACAAAGAGCCAGTTCTGTTCCAGCTCAGCAGATTTTATCACTTTTATTATTTATAAGAGCTGGATGAGATCTGACTACAACTTCAGGGAACAGTGAAGAGCAGAGGGATTATGGGATGGACGGCCTATTCTAACCACTGGATGATGTAATGTAGGCGATATGTGCTTAATGAGCTTGTTAATCACTACCCATTTGGACCAGTCCATACAAATATGATTCCTAAAGTAAACATACAGAAAACGTCATCTGGTACACAGGTTTGCTGCGGCCATGCGATACTTACCCCGTGGCCCACCGTTGGAAACCCAGTCTAGGTTTTATATTTGTGGATTTATTTATTTATTTACCTATTTAATGTCAGTGCTCAGAATGTTTTCCTATGGAAGAATAGATGGTAATATGTAAGGAGATCCTTTTTCTTTGTTTTATGTTAATTAACCTCAAAATCCTCAAATCTGAATGGTCAGTAAATGATGAGTGACAGTGAGGGTGTAATGGCTAATATGATATGTTTAATGGGTGTAATGGTTGATATGGCTTGTCATGATATGATATGATATGATATGATATGATATGATATGATATGATATGATATGATATCATGGCTTGATATGATATGATTTCATTCATGGAAGGAGTCTCCAATGTGAGTCAGCGGACCAACAGGACAAAGGAATTGACATTTCCGTGGTGGCTCAACTGGTTCAGGCTCTGGGTTGTTGATTGGAGGATCAGGGTTCAAGGCCCAACACAGCCAAGCTGCCACTGCTGGGCCCTTGAGCAAGGCCCTCAACCCTCCCTGCTCCAGGGGTGCTGTATCATAGCTGCCCCTGCACTCTGACCCTAACTTCCTCAGTTGGGGTACAGTATGTGAAGAAAAGAATTCCACTGTGCTGTAATGTATATGTGGCGATAATAAAGGCTTCTATGCTTCTATTCTTTTATAACAGGAAGTTACTGGTTTGTGGTTGTTCCATAACATGACAAGTAGCTATAAATGAATAAAAATAATATTAGGAATAATCCATTCCAAGGTGACAGCAGGATTATTGTTCTATACCAGAACACAAGAAAACAACAAAACAAACAGCACTGGAAAGCAAACCTTAACAATAATAGAATTTACCCGATCAGAGACCCGATTACGTTCGATTCTATCTTTTGCTCCAGATTCAACGTCATCACAATCACACGATAGCAGCTTTCCCCCCATGCGGTGTGCTCTTATTGAACCGTGTAATCCTTAAACCACAAAATATATTAAGTTGATGAAATACATGCCCTCCTGGAGTCGTACAGGTTTCGAAGAAGACACAGAGAGACAGAGAAAGAGAGCGAGAGAGAGAGAGAGGGAGGGAGGGAAGGAGGGAAGAATGGAAGCACGGACATGCCAGAATGCTTGCATTTGTAGGATGAGGCACCTCGCTTTATGAGTGCGATTCATCATCTCGAGCCAGGAGGTGGTAAGGTTCCCCCCTGCGCATGCTGATGAATGATACGGCAGGGCTGTGTGTGTGTTTGTGTGTGTGTGTGTGTGTATGTGTGTGTGTATGTGTGTGTGTGTGTGTGTGTGTGTGTGTGTTCCTCCGCTGGCTAAATTTACCCATTACTCATAAGAAGTGGAAATCTTCACAGAGGTCACATGTGGGCTGATCACCATGATAGGGAAGATGTGATGAGCAGCGCTGCTCACTGAGCTCTCGGGATGTAACACAACACTTTCTTCCCTACGAGCAGATAATGTGGTTTAAATAAATACATAGATAAATAAGAAATAACAACAACAACAAACAATCACATGACGGTTCCTGTCAATCCTGAAAGTAGATATGAAGCTAGCAGGACAAACAAGGACCACTTTTGGGAAACACAACCAACTTCAAGGTGCAAATACAACTACTGTAATTAACACACAGAGGTAAACTTAATTATTATAAATTAGATGGCCACAGCTCTAGGACGGAAGCTGTTCCTCATCCTGTTGGCACTGGACATTCATTCATTCATTCATTCATTTTCTACCGCTTATCCGAACTATCTCGGGTCACAGGGAGCCTGTGCCTATCTCAGGCGTCATCGGGCATCAAGGCAGGATACACCCTGGATGGAGTGCCAACCCATCGCAGGGCACACACACAAACTCTCATTCACTCACACAATCACACACTACGGACAATTTTCCAGAGATGCCAATCAACCTACCATGCATGTCTTTGGACCGGGGGAGGAAACCGGAGTACCCGGAGGAAACCCCCGAGGCACGGGGAGAACATGCAAACTCCACACACACAAGGCGGGAATCGAACCCCCAACCCTGGAGGTGTGAGGCAAATGTGCTAACCACTAAGCCACCGTGCCTCTGGTGCTGGACATTATTGCCCTGAAAACTTTTCCAGATAGAAGCAGTTCGAACAACGATTTGCCCTGATGAGTCTTATTCATGCTAATGCTGCTGGCCTTCTTCCTCAGTCTGCTGGTATATATGGAGTCTATTAATATTTCTATTAGTTTATATTTGTTTGGCTGAACAGAAGCAGATCTTTGTGTATGCTTTGTTTCTGCTCTGAGTCACTTGCTGAACGCGGGGCTTGAGGAGACCTTCCTAAGCTCCTGAGTAGGAATTCCTAGTCAAGAGAGTGTTTATAGTTTGTTTTTTTCCTTTTCAGAGGTCAGAAATCATGAGCTACGTTGTCTCTTTACTTGAGCATGGAGAACTCATGCCTTTTTTTTTACACTTATCACTTTATAACCTCGACCTGATACAAACATTGACCAGATGAGATGATCGCTGAAAAGCAGGGATGAATGATTAGTTATGAAAATGTTACAGTTGGATCTTACCAGATTAATGTTGAACTTGAATGAACGTAGTCAGGGGTGGTGTGTTAATCTCTAAACCAAGGCCCAGCCCTGTGACATCATACCTGTGTCAAAGATGAGACCTGTCATATATATATATGTACACACACACAATGTATATACAGTATATGAAATGAATAAATAGATGCATAATAAATGCATGTAGCATTAAAAAAATACAAAATAAAATAAACAAATATATATATATATATATATATATATATATATATATATATATATATATATATATATATATATAAATTAATATATTATCCACTTAGTTTAATGTCTGTCTATTTTTCTCACAATATATATTTCTTTACAAATTTCCATCTCCTTTCAATTTTTTTCTTTTCTTCCTTCCCCTTGTAAGCATGTAAGCACATGAAAGCTGTGTGCTTGCTGATGTCTAGAAGGAAAACGTTCTGCTTGTTTTATGCGGTGTTAGTGCTGAAGCTCATTAGCACGTAAATAAACATTTATAGACACGACAGACATGACGCTTCATTAGAGCCGCGGCGTGAAAGAGAAAATGACTAACATTTGTGTTGAAGGAACAGCATGGGAACTGTTATATCACTCACACACACACACACACACACACACACACACACACACACACACACACACACACACACACACACTGTGTATACTTTAGTACTGGGTAGTGTTGTAATATTAGCAAGCTGTGGTATGAGGGATCAATATGCTTCAGGACATGCAGTTATTGGATGGAAAATAATATTTGTTGCTATGGTAACAGCAACACTTTTTTATTACACCATTTTCTTTTATCAGCATGATGTGGAGTATTTATTCCTCTTTTTTCAAATTTTTTGCAATTTCTATCCTGCTGTTTTAGGTCCTGTTTTTTTTCTGTAGTACTTACTCAGACACTCTAGATAATATGAGTTGATTTCAACTACAAAAACTGTCCATTAAAGATGGACAGCAGGGTCCCTCTGGGTTAAGAAAAAGATGCTAAATGCTAATGCACTGACACCAAACTCTCACTGCAATTAACAAAAGCTCCAAAAGGTTATAAACACAGTCTATTTGCAAGCCTAAGGTCATTAGCATGGCCACCGTAGCTGCTGTCTCAGTGGAAGTTCAGTGATTTCAAATCGCCCAAATGGGTTCCCTTAAAGAAAAGGGAGGAACATACAATACATTGTGGAGGAGGAGGAGGGTGTGTGTGTGTGTTTGTAATTAGCATACGAACTTTACGTTGACTCAGATCGAGTGTCTCTAACAAGCCATCAAGCCATAAAAGAAGTTTATTAGCTGAATCCAGAGAAATGCAGTGATGAAGATGCGCCTTGAGAAAGAAAGTCCGAGTTTCTTCTCTGCAGATCTCAGAGGCTCCTCGCTGTTTTGCACAGTTGGCGATCTGGAAATATGAGCAAACACGAGAAGCCATTGAATCATCCTCCATCCAGTGATCCTTGGCGCTGACGGATCAACAAGCAGCCATTGTTTTTGATTAATCCGCATGATGGACTGAATTCTAACACGCTGTAAAAACCACGCACCGAGCGGTTTGGCTGTTAATGCTCTGTCCTGCCAGTTAACTGCCAGCAAACATTCTTTCCTCCTCTCTCCCAAGTTGTCTCTTGGTGCATATTTTTGGTCTAATAATTCAGAATGAGCGAGTCATTATTGCAAAACAATATCATTAGTAACTAGTCAGTGTCAGGGTTGCATCAGTCCATCATGGTTTGTTGTGCAATAATGACTTGCTTTCTTTAAACCTTATTTATTCCAGATGAGACACAGGACTCTTCTTCCTCACAAAGTCACGTCTGGGCTAATCCAGTCCAAATCTTTGGCCTCTACTAAGGTGCTTCTTTGTCTGTTTTACTTTGTGCCTCAGCTTTCTCTCATTCCTAAGCCCTGGTGTGAGATTTATACGATAATATCTGATGTGAAAGGCTGCAGTTATGGAGACTACGGATTTAATGTTCTAGATCGTTCTATAACACTGTCTCAAAGTCTCATTCCTGCCATCTTGTAGAATTTCTCATGAACATGAATGATGTCCAGGAAACACGCTCACTCCTATTATAAAAGCTATAAAAGGAGAAACACTGGTTTGTATCATTGATGTAAAGTAGGATCAGTAAAACCAGTTGTGGTACCAGTAGAAACAGTAGAAGGACCAGTTGAACCAGTGGGAGGACCAGCAGTAGGACCAGTAGAAACAGTAAATGAACCAGTTGATCCAGTTGTATGACCAGCAGTAGGACCAGTAGAATCAGCAGTAGGACCAGTAGAAACAGTAGTAGTACCAGTAGAAACAGCAGTATGACCAGTTGAACCAGTTTTAGGAACAACAGCAGGACCAGTAGAAACAGCAGTATGACCAGTAGAAACAGTAGTAGGACCAGTAGAAACAGCAGAAGGACCAGTAGAAACAGTAGTAGGACCAGTAGAAACAGCAGTATGACCAGTTGAACCAGTTTTAGGAACAACAGCAGGACCAGTAGAAACAGCAGTATGACCAGTAGAAACAGTAGTAGGACCAGTAGAAACAGCAGAAGGACCAGTAGAAACAGTAGTAGGACCAGTAGAAACAGCAGTATGACCAGTTGAACCAGTTTTAGGAACAACAGCAGGACCAGTAGAAACAGCAGAAGGACCAGTAGAAACAGTAGTAGGACCAGTAGAAACAGCAGTATGACCAGTTGAAACAGTTGTAGGACCAGCAGCAGGACCAGTAGAAACAGCAGCAGGACCAGCAGAAACAGCAGTAGGACCAGCAGTAGGACCAGTAGAAACAGGAGTAGGACCAGTAGAAACAGCAGTAGGACCAGTAGAAACAGCAGTAGGACCAGTAGAAACAGCAGTAGGACCAGTAGAAACAGCAGTAGGACCAGTAGAAACAGCAGTAGGACCAGTAGAAACAGCAGTAGGACCAGTAGAAACAGCAGTAGGACCCAGTAGTTTCAATTTGGACAAGTAGTAGGACCCAGTAGGATGAAAGAACTACAGTAGTTTCAAGTTCTTCAGATGAGGCAAGATATTTTAAAATGATTTCCTTCTTCTGTGTGTTCAGATTTACAGGCCAGAAAGTCCAGCACATTTAATAAAACTGAGATCAAGGGGAAGTTTATGATGGGAAATCACCAAATTCTATTGGTGCTCAAGGACTGGAACACTGTTATGGGGAAAAGAGAGCAGGAGAAAATGAAAGAGTGAAAAAAGAAAGAAAGTCATGGACATGACCTTGGAATTAGTTGAACTCCAGGGGTTACACAGTGTACTGGGTGGAACAACGCTGGCAACAAGCACAACTTCCTCTCTCTCTCTCTCTCTCTCTCTCTCTGGAATACATGTTGGCTTCATCTTCTGGACCGGCATAAGACACGCTCAGAGGAACATGATGTCTGCATATGGCTAGTGTTGCTGTGATGACGGACAAAGAAGAGACAATAGTGTCATACCTCTTACTGTGATTGCATGGCTACGGTTGCTCCCTTTGATCAAGGTTATTGATTGATTTACTGAATATTTAGTTCAGTTCAATGTAAAACCACAGACGCATTACTACATAGTATTAATAATAATAATATTTATTCTCTACTACAAATAATTATTTCAATATTACATCATGGGTTGCCATGTTTCCAGTTTTCCCCCACATGTTGATTTTTATAAATCCTTCACAGGTCAGGGAATTTTACATTTATCAGTAGCAGTCATGGTGAGTTCAGTACTTTGCATTTCAGGAAAGACGCTGGAGTTATATTGACCAGTGGAGTATTTTTTTTTGTAATGAGATATAAGTTTTCATCCTGTAGTGTGTGACATCACATGAGAAACTCTCTATATCATTATCTCATCAGGTCACATCACAACTATTTAGCGTTTTATAGATTTGATATTGACTTAATTTTTTGTCCTGATTTTCTTCTTGTGCGTTTTGAAGCGTCCTGCGGTGGCGCATGTGAGTGTGGTGTTAGCGGTTAGTGCGGTGTCAGCACAGCTTCCGATGGTGTTAGCAGACCTGGTGCTGATGGGATGCTCATTAAAGTGTGAAATTCCTGCCGTAAAAGAGACGTAAAGAGAGCGAGGGAGCGCGGCACTGACGCACAGCAGCCACATGAGTTACCTGACACCAGGAGTAACGATTCTTCTGTGGCCTATTCCACATACACACACACACACACCCTGATGACCTTCCCGATGACGATTTCAGACCACTCAGCTGCTGGTGCCATTAGGGTCCTTTCACACCAGGAGGGCCAACTCTCCCTCCCTCCCTTACCTTCCCATCATTCCCTGGATCCCTGTTCTCCTCCCTTCCCTTGACCCCTCACTGTGCACAAAGCACTTTCTAGTGTGTGTGTGCGTGTGTGTGTGTGTTTGACCTCTCCAGGACAGTCCAGCAGCCCTCTGAACAATGCAGTGTCTATTACACACACAGGTCTGTCCGAGGTTCTTAGAGCTACAACTCACTTTCCATCAAGAATTCTTTATTGTAAGAGAAAAACAAAATAAAGGAGTCTGGTTCTGGAAGGAGTCTCCAGTGTCAGGATAAAAGGGAATAAATGTTTGTCTGTGGTTTGAGGTCTGTTACAGATAAAAGTGACAGAACAATTGTTAGGAAATGAGAATGAGGGGGAAGAGGATGAGGAAGAGGAAGAAAAGACTTCACGTCAGCACGAGTACCAGGATATATAACATTGATTATTTCCGTAGAAGGACACACCCCACCCCACCCCACCCCACCCCACCCTACACATAATTAGGAATGTGTGTTTCAGGCATTTGTGCGTACACACTGTTTGCTTCTTAATCCCACAGCATGTGAGTGGAATCACAGCAATATAATAAAACAATTAAAGGATTAGATATAAGAACAATTAGTGTGACCAGGGCTTCAAACACACACAGGACAAGTACACAGATACACATACACAATTACACACACAGACACACAAGTACACACATACATACACAAGTACACGCACACACAAGTACACGCACACACACAGACACACACAAGTACACGCAGACACACAGACACACACAAGTACACGCACACACACAGACACACACAAGTACACGCACACACAGACACACACACAAGTACACGCACAAACACACACACAAGTACACACACTCACAAGTACACACACACATACACAAGTACACACACATACACACACTCACAAGTACACACAGACACACACACACAAGTACACACACATACACAAGTACACGCACACACAGACACACACACAAAAGTGGAATCATCTGGATCTGATTCATTGATCATATAATATTGTAACAGGTGAAATCCCAGCGTTAACCTCTAGCACTTCTGCAGTAGCAGACCCGACATTCTGACATTTTCTCATCTCATACAATGATCTCATCAGTGGAGGTGGGAGGGGGATTAATCCCGCTTCATCCACAAACTTCTCACTCATTGGTTCCATGTAGGTGCCCGATCACGCAGAAATCCTCGCTTCATATTGTGATATGAACTCATTTCCTCGTGCTCCGTGATCATGTAACCTGAGCACATCCAGCACTGAGGAACTCTGGGGGATGAAAGAAGCCCTAAAGCCTCTGCATTAACCTCTGGGGTCAATGGCATTAGCTACCACTATTTATAGTTAAACTATAAGTTTTGCACCGAGGGACAAAAAAAAGACGTGAAACAGATTACCAGGGTCATGTGAAGAGATTCTGAGATAAAGCCGATGGTTTGGGGATGTTTCGTTAGCAGGAATCCATTTACTCACCTTTTATTTCATCTGTTTTACTGAAGCTTTAGTGGCGGTTGTGTGAAAAATAAAGAAATCACAAAAACACTAAATCAGAAGACACAAATCAGGACTTCATGGATTTACAAAAGTAACAAAAAGAACATATAACTGTTAATGTAACATTAATTATTCACTGAGATATTATAGAAATGTAAATTGTTGTTAAAGTTCAGTAGTTATTAACACCATCTTGCAACCAGTTTGGGCTTTCATGTTTATTTTGTTTGTGTGTGTGTGTGTGTGTGTGTGAGTGAGTATATGTGTGTGAGTGTGTGTGTCCATGAGTGTTTGTCTGTGTGTGAATGTGTCTGTGTCAGTGTGTGTTTGAGTGTGTGTGTCTGTGTGTGCATCTGTGTGTGTCTGTGTTTGAGTGTTGGTGTGTGAGTGTTGGTGTGTATGTATTGTGTGTCTGAGCGTGTTGGAGTGTGAGTGAGTGTTTGTGTGTGAGTGAGTGTTTGTGTGTGAGTGTTAGTGTGTGAGTGTTTGTGTGTCTGTTTGTGAGTGTGTTTGAGTGTGTGTTTGTGTGTGAGAGTTTAGGTGTGTGTGAGTGTGTGTGCTAGTGAGTGTTTGTGTATCTCTGAGTGTGTGTTTGCATGAGTGTGTGTGTTTGTGTGTGTGTTTGTGTGTGTGAGTGTTGGTGTGTGAGTGAGTGTTTGTGTGTGTTGGTGTGTGAGTGTTGTGTGTCTGTTGTGAGTGTGTGTTTGAGTGAGTGTTGGTGTGTGAGTGAGTGAATGTGTGTGTCTGTGAGTGTGTGTTTGAGTCAGTGTGTGTGTCTGTGTGTTTGTGTGTGTGTGAGTGTTAGTGTGTGACTGAGTGTTGGTGTGTGAGTGTTTGTGTGTCTGTTTGTGAGTGTGTGTTTGTGTGTGTGAGTGAGTGTTTTCATGTGTGAGTGTGAGTTAGTGTGTGTGTGCGTCTTGCTTTGCCCCCCAGCTCACCCCTGTGATTCCCAGTTGCAGGGTTTTCTAGACAGCAGGAGGGAGGTGAGGGACAGGAAGCAGGGGATTGTGGGATATTGGGATGGGGAGTTGGGGTCAACCACCTTATTATACATGCAGCCTTGTGCAGTTTTGCACACACACACACACACACACACACACACACACACACACACACACACACATATATATATATAGCTGGTGAATTGGTGTATAGTGCACACGATAACAAGCTGCTTACATTTGTAGATGAAGTTGGCTTTCCAGTAAGAGAGCGTCTCCCTGGTATTTGCAGTGCATTGTGGGATTTTTGTACGAGCGAAGCAGAGAAAAATGGAAACGCAAACACAACTCACTGATCTGACTAGTGAATCTAAGGCGCTGATTGAGACGCAGCCGATGTTTCACCCGGTAGTTTAATGATACTACGAGTCATTAGTGGTTTGTAGAGTGATTACTAATATCACATGATATGAAAATAACACTTCAGCTGACACTGAAGCTACACTAACCTCACCCCGGGTTACACCACCCTTCATTTATTCATCCTGAAATTGGTGAAAAGTGACAGAAATGAAAGCGACGGCGGTCCTCTAATAATAAACAGTCTGTAATATCTCTGAGCGTTTGAACTCTACACAAACCGCTATCAGCGGAAACAGAGCACTGTTCAATATATCACACACACACACACACACACACACACACACACACACACACACGGCAAGCCGGATATAGCACTTCAAAGCCGTACAGTTTATTACTGACCTGTGTCCACACATGATACTGATAGACTTGTGGTTGCTCTTATTGTTTTGTTTTTTTTGTTCTTCCGTGCCGTGAGCTTCATAATGAACAAGGTGTCAATCATCAGGTCTGAATCACCACTTGGTTTAATCCTACAACTTTAATCCTCACATCAAGCTGACAGACATAGCTGAGTTTATTCTGTGTTTTTCTGCTTCATTCAAAAAGCTTTTACATCCCTTTTTTTTTAACAAATTAGCATTTTGCTAACCGACAGCGGAGCATTTATAGCCACACATCATCATGCTAAGCGAGCTAGATTAGCTATTAACTTAGCTAATATTATTGACGATAATATTTTGCTTTTTTTAGAGTTTTTCTGAATGAACAAAAGATCTCATAAAATATTACAAGGCTCTGAAATTTCCTGAACTGTCTATAGGACATGAGAGCTATTTTATTAGCTTATATCTAGTCAGCTAGCACACTAGTTAGCTAACAATAACGATGGAGAGAAATGTTAGCATACTTATAGATTTACTCGCTGATAAATAAATATTTGAAAATCTGAAATGTCCCAAAAAAAGTCCCAGAGGACAAATGAGAGCTAATTAATTAGCCAAGCTAGTTCCTGTTAGTCAGAACACATCAGAATTGATTAGTTTAGTCTTTTTTTTGGCTTCTTTGTCTCACAGTTTTTTCCTTACTCGAGTGTTTAGTGGTTATGTGACAAGAATGTTAGTTCTGTTTGCAGTGCTAGCGTGATGAGCGCTAACTGTGCTAGCCTCAGGCAGAGTGTTTCTGAGACTGGAGAATGTGGAGGTCTGGAAAGAGCAGAAGATTCTCGAGCTCACAGGATGTTGGCCTCGGCTTTCCGGAACAGTCTATTTCTCCCACACTGGCGTCCCCCCAAGGAGAGCTGAGGAAGTGCTCCCTGAACGGAGTGTGTGTGTGTGTGTGTGTGTGTGTATGTGTGTGTGTATGTGTGAGGGATCTATGGCAGTGCTAGGCCTGGCCTCCCTAAGCTCCTGACCCACCAACTCAGAGGTATTTCCTCTCCATGCACAGATCGGTCATTTAACATGGATGGACACACACACACACACACACACACACACACACACACACACACACACACACACACACAAAACATTTGTGCCAATAGTTTATGTACACTATTGGTTCAAATAAACTAAAAAACATATTTATTTATTTATTTATTTATTTATTTATTTATTTATTTAATCCAATATAAAATTTGTTAAGACTTTTATCTTGCATCCAGAACAACGTACAGACATGTAAAACAACGACAATGACGACAACAAACAGCATGGTGTCCAGACGGCATTTGAGTTATTTGAGTTATTTATTTTTTACTGCATGCAAATGTGCGTTAATGACACACAAGACAAGTAGCTCTAGTGGATTAATCAATAACTAACTAACTATTCCTCTGTTTTCTGGAACAGTCCAGAGAAATGTATATAGAGAACCTAAAGCCAATAGAGACACATTACACGTTGTATGAAGTGACAACGTGAACCGTGGCGTATACGGCAAGAAAGATCTCAGGATACAATGTGTGTGTGTGTGTGTACAGAACGCTGCTCTTCTCTCAACATACACACACACACACACACTGCTCAATGCACCTTAAGAAAGGGCCTCTCAGAGCACTCGAGGGCCACTGAACTGAGGGCTGTTGTGGCTGTCGGACTCCTGAGTGTAATGAATTGTTATTGGCTGCTAAATGACGAACAGGTGACAGGGCCAATGAGAAGACAGATGACAGTGTGCCATGGGTGTGATAATGGCTGGTGGCCGTAATTTCTCCCGCAGCCCTCTGCTCCTGCACTGCCAGGCCCTCACCAAGCACACAAAGGGGCTCTGTGTGTGTGTGTGTGTGTGTGTATGTGTGTGTGTGTGTTCACTTGTGCCCAGCTGCAGAGTTGCTGCTCTGCTCCATTTGCTGGCTGATGGGCTGAGTGGGAGCTGAGGCAAAAGTTCACACATGCACTCATGCACTGACACACACACACACACACACACACACACACACCTTTCCTGTTCTCTCCACAGGAGAAGTGGGGGGGTTAAACATGACCTGTTTGACCCACACCTTCTCCTCCTCCTTTTTCTCACCCGAGCTGTTCCTCTCTTCCTTCAGGAGCATGATGGGACCCTCTCAAAAAAAAAAAAAACAACAACAAAAAAAACACCCAGATGTTCCTGTCCCACGCTGTCTGTCTGTTTTATATCATTTAATATATTTGTGCTTCATTTCTCAACCCAGTACTCCTCTCCGATACGATGTGAGGGGTCTTTATTTTTGACAGTGACACGCGCTTCCACCCCCTGCACACACAAACGGCCAGGAATTCATCTGTAATTTTCCTTGACTGAGCAAACAATACAGCAGCCTTAACGTTGTTGACATCTCTAAAGCCCATAAGTACAGTGTAATGGAGCTCTAAAGGCCGGGACCGCACAGAGCGTGTAGGAAAGGGGAAAAAAAAAACAGCCCGGGATCCTCTCTGACTTTAGTGTAATGCTTTACACCTGCATCTAAACCTGCACATTCATGACCCCGTGTACGCTGACTGAACACGCTCCAAATCCCTATGATTTCTAGTGTTAACTTTTTTCTTTAAACACGTCACTTTCTGCACCTCCTGCCTACACTTTCATTGACACTGAGAGCGTTTACAAGGATAAGAAAAGTATTGTATCTTAGCTTGGCTTTACAAATAATGACATTGTCATATAAACTCTCATTTAATATAATATCTCTAACTTTAGATTTTTTCAGGAATGTAAAAAGCTTTCTAGATTGTAAACTTCTTCAGTTAAACAGAATCCTGGGTTACGTAGTTTGAGATTTCACACTGCTCGTACTTTACCTTGGATTAACAACAAATCCTGTCTCTTCATAAGCTGACGTTTCACACTGTACAGTCCTAAACCCAGGCTTTCCTAATCTGCACATTTGCTCCTTCAACAACAACCCTGATTGGATAAATCCAGCACGTTACCGCTTTACAGTCTCATCTCATCTCAGTGAGAAAAAAAGTTCAGGTTATTTGTTATGCACCTGAGCAGGTTTTATTATCTTTCACAGCTTTCTCCTGCTTTTGGCTCTTTTTAATCTTGTCATTTAGTCGACCAGCCGTTCATTTGTTGATGTCCGACTTTCTCACTCTGACACACTTCCAGCACGTTCGGTGTTTATCCGCCTGACTCCATCTACCGAGCCGTTTTTACGTGTCGCTACGTCCTGGTTTTCACCTGATATGATGTTTTTACATGCTGTTCAGTTTCTGATTGGCTGATTGTTGCTAAGCAACTAGACATAACATTCTAACAGCACGTGGTTTCATAGAGTTTTATATAGAGTTCTAGCTTTATCCCGGGGTTTAGAACAACGAAGATATTCTTAGTGTAAAAACCAAATGTAAAGGTAAAAATCATGGATTAATATAATTTTGCTTTACAACACCACATTAAATCAGTAAACTTGCTCTGATATGCTACTGTTTCCATGGTAACTATATAGACGTGACTTTATAGGATGGACAGTTTTTTGAACGATTTAGAAAAGTAGTCTTCTGTCCCGGTGCTTCGTATCAATCGTTTTTTTCCCCCATCACTGTAAAGTCTTTGCGTTTCCTAATATTTTGTCGTCTTAGTGACTTCCAGAGAGAAAGAACCAGAGCAGCTGGTGAGGGTACGACTGTTTATAGCTGCTACATTGTGGAGAGAGTGAGGAATAAAACTTCAGGATGTGCTGCTATAGGAAATGAATCAGCTGACTCTCTCCCTTCATGATGCAGTTGATTTCTTTTCAATAAGAGCCTGACAAAGAGTATTTTCTGTCACACAGGTCTAACATCCTGTTTGTTCCACGCTGATTTTGTTTCAAACACATTTTGGTTTAATGGTTGTTAAAAATATGCTTTTTTGTTCCTATAAGCTCTGTGTTATCCCCCCCCCCCCCCCCCCAAGCTCACAGCTCACACTAACCTTACTGCCTTCCTTCCCATATATCATGCCATTAGTTTTCCTCCTGCACACTCATTAACCTAAACTATCTCTTCCTGAACTCACTGGGAAGTTTGTGTGGCTAATCGTTAGCCAGCTTATTGCTTCGGCTAGCCACTAGTTTCACACCTCCAACCCCAGATGGCCTGCTTCTGAAACCCTCAAGCCCTATCCTTTCTCTCTCTCTCTCTCTCTCTCTCTCTCTCTCTCTCTCTTTTTTTCTCTTTCACACACACACACATACACACACACACCTGTCACCTTTTAGGGTCACAGGAAACCGAAGTCGTAACACTTTATAGTGACTATATCTGTGCTGTCGCTCTGAATTAGTCTGGTTACGGGGCAACAAGTCAGCTGAGTTGTTTTAGATATAGAAAACCTTTTAAGGGAAAATTGAAAGGGTTTCTTTTTCCCATGATGACTCCACCCACATTCACAGGGCATATAGATGCATGAACCCTTCCTGAACGGTGGACTTCACCCTCAAGCTGTTTAAAAACCATGTGGCATCATCAAAAGATCTTTTGGACGATCTCCAGAACAGATGCAGATCAGAGACTCAACAGCAAGAAGCTGTGAAGCTTTTGTGTTATTTATCCTTTCATTCGTCACTAGTCTGTATATTAAACCCAAAGTCTTGCGATTTGTCTTGTGTCTTGTGTCACTTTTTGTGATTTGATTAAACCTTTAAACCCCCCCCCCCCCCAACACCCAAACACACACACACAACAATCTGCTAAATATTACCACTTCCAACATTCTCTAGATTCTACAGACTCTAGACGAGTTTCCTGATATGAATCCATGTTACTGGAAGTTTATTGGAGACTTGCGAACCTCAAAGAGAAAGCCACAGAGAACATCAGACAGTGTTTAAGACAGATTACAGACTGTAACTGTAATACAACTGTGTTGGAATCAAGACAGCATCCTGGCACCAATCAATTCCACAGTGAATCACTGGAACATCTGGAACACTCGGAGATTTCCCTAATGGACAGAAACTCTGTCCCAGGTTATCTCTTTTCCTCGTTCCCAGTTCTGATGAATAACCCTGAGATACTCTAAAAGTATGAGAAGCTAAGAAAGAGGTCTTTGGACGCCATCGAGGCCAGACAGAGACTCGCAGACAGTTTACAACCTTCTCCCAGATAGAGAGGCGTCCAGACCTGGGCCTCAGCCATCAGGCTATGCTTGATAACTTCGACGCTTCCCAAAAGCACTGTAACCTTAATAGCCAGTAGATCGTGGGATACAGCAGCACAGCGTTATCTACAGCGCTGCAGTCTGCCATGCCGAGCCGCTAAGTCAATGTGTTCCATAGAAACTTCCCTAAACTATGACACATCTGCTGGTCATTATTAAAAGCTTTGTTTTTTTTCTTTTTTGGAAACGCCATGTCTTTAAGCACAGCTTGACAAGTATTTGGTCTTATCTGGAACCTTGTCTCATGGACGCCATCCAAAAATGTCCAGCAGTCCTGCGTGAGCGTATTTATATGTTTATGTTTGTGTAGGTGTATAGCTCAGATCTAAGCATTAGACATTAGAAGACTTGGTTTCAGGCTATAAATAGTGTGCCAGGCCGCGTCGGCAGGCCGAGTCACCGTGCCTGCCAGCATCAGTGGGTCCTGTTAAAAATCACAACTCCGGCATGTCTACTGTGCTTTCTGCCCCAAGGGAGGCACGTTAGGCGGAGTTTGGGAAACAGCACACACTCACACACTCACACACTCACACACACACACACACTAAGTCTGGCTGGCCAGAAATATGTACCATGGGAATGATCGAGGGGGCGACTTTTTTTTTTTTTTCTTTTCATTCCTTTTTCCTTATTTTAGTCTTTTTTTGTAGGATGTGACAGACATGATTCTCTTAGTGAGCTACACACACACACACACACACAAACACACACAAACACAAATGCAAGACAGAGTACCACTGCAGTGTAAACACCTCATTGACTTTCATTTACAGAGGGATTGAAAGATTTTAGCCACATTGACACACACACACACACACACACACACACACACACACTCATTCACTACTCTTTCTGTCCCCTGTCCTCAAAGAATCAGTCACCCATATATAAACTTACTGGCTCACCACCACTGGCTTCATACTCCAGAGTCCTGATCTGTATATAAACTCTGGCTGGAGGAAGGTTGATCATTCCTACATGCTGTTTGACATTATTTGACATTCTGACTCTGATTCCAATATAAAGTCTTTCTGCATGCTTATTAAAAAAAAAAAAAAGACATCACACACAAAAAAAAAAAACGTTCACTGATTACTGCTTGGCTGAACGATTCAGTTTATTGAAGCCAGAGACATACAGTAGCTGAATAATGTCCTCCATGACAAGCATGCGAGACGTGAGCTAATGAGCAAATGATGGGGAACGTCAGGGAGACGATTCCTCTTTCAGTTCTTTAGGTTTTGTCGTGACCACGAGTGTGCTCGAATGAAACGAGTCCTGCTCCAGTGAATATACCGGTTTCTTCAGGACTAATGAGTTTATGCTTCTTGGATTATTTTAAACTTCATGTTAACCAGCGTTTTTTTTTTTTAAATGCACAGCATTACATGTGACAATAAAAATAGAACCTCCTAAATTGCTGGATGTACTGTATTCTCCACACGTCTATTTCTGTCTTCTTTATTTTTTTCCCAAAAGACTTGCGTCAACAGCTCGCAGGTTTATCAGATGAATCGGCTTCTGGTTTGCATGTGAGCGAGCACCGGTGTGCCTTTGAGTACCGGTGTGTATTTGAGTGCATTTGAAAGCCCTTCTGACACAAAGAACAAAAGTCTATGGCATTTTCCTATCAGCTGTTTAGAATAAATGAACGACTATGAGCAACCCAACCTCAATTGAGGGCTGACGCACGTTTGCCATCATCTGATAACAAGCAAATACGCTTAGGTGAGATTGCCAAGCCTATTATAAGCTCTTTATAAGAACATTGAAGTCGTGCAATGCATGGATGGGTGGATGGATGGATGGATGGATTGGACAGATGAATACAATACAGTCCCCTTTACCAAAAAGTGACAGATTCATTTATTCATTCATTCATTCATTTCATTTTCTACCGCTTATCTGAACTACCTCGGGTCACGGGGAGCCTGTGCCTATCTCAGGCGTCATCGGGCATCAAGGCAGGATACACCCTGGACGGAGTGCCAACCCATCGCAGGGCACACACACACTCTCATTCACTCACGCAATCACACACTACAGACAATTTTTCCAGAGATGCCAATCAACCTACCATGCATGTCTTTGGACCGGGGGAGGAAACCGGAGTACCCGGAGGAAACCCCCGAGGCACGGGGAGAACATGCAAACTCCACACACACAAGGTGGAGGTGGGAATCGAACCCCCAACCCTGGAGGTGTGAGGCGAACGTGCTAACCACTAAGCCACCGTGTCCCCAGTCAGATTCATTTATTCATTTATTCATTTAAAATTCATTTATTCATTATAATTATCCTGGTAGCCCCCTGGTGGTAGAGTGACAGGATCCCGGGCTGTCATTGCTGTGGCCAAGGTTCGTTCCTGGACAGAGCGCTAACCCAGCCACTGAAGGGTTAATTCTCAGTACTGGTCCCAAGCCCGGATAAAAATGGGAAAATTTGAGATTAGTGTCATGAGAGGTATCTGGCATAAAATACAGGCCAAATCTAATATGCGGACCATGTGATCCACTGTGGTGACCCTGAACAGTGAGCAGCTGAAGGGAAAAAAATAAAAAATAGTAAGTATCCTGGTCCGGATATGGAGTCTACCCCAGGAACACAGGTCATAAGGTAAGAATGCACCTGGGATTTGAAGCCAATCCATCACACACATGGATTCACACCTTGGGGCATATTGAGCATGTCCACCTGTCCACCTTCACCATAAGGAACATGGAGATCCCTGAGTCCTGAACCTGTAACACACACAAATATGCAAATCTTCTCAAACCGAATCCTATCCGACGCTACTCTATACTGTCTATAGACGTTACTTAATTTGCATGTTAGCCTTATTTGCTAGAGCTAAACTTGCTACACAACCCTGCCTACACAACAGCAATCTGCAATTCAACATGGCCAACGTTTTGCTTTTATGTGTTCAATTTTCTCGATTGTGAATTGCTGACATTGAGGAATGGTCCAGGAATTAATAAGGAATGACAGTAAAAAGGGAAAATGTCTCTTTCTGGGCAGCTAGCATGATTTAAGAGGGTCTAGAGAGGAAGAAATCTGAGGGGGGAATTTCAGTTTGAAAAATGGCCTGCTTGTCCCGAGCCGACAGGAATATCCATCCGGCGTGTTTGCACCCATTCAATGCCGCAACATGGACAAGTACAAGCAATGAGTGTAGGAGGAGCAAAAAAACATGGAATGGACCAGAGGGAGAAAAAAAAAGTCTGCTTTCCTACTCACGGGTGCATGTGTTGGTCGTGACCGTATAAAGACAAACGATGCCACTGAGACACAGCAAGGGAGGGAGCTTAGGGTTTAAGGGGAAACATTTTTAAGGGTGTTACGTATATGCGACGTTTCATTTCTTAAAAATAATCGGATCGCTTTATTTAGGAAAAGCCAGGTTACAAATAGCACCATAACAACCAGATCTGGATTCTTAGGCTATGCGTATTTGAGACTAATATATGAATAAAACCAGAAGACTTATGACACAGAGGAAGTGAGGTTTTTCAGACAGACTGGCTCTGTTTGGGCTTCAAATGGAGAGAGGCAGGAGACAGTGCATGTAATGGGCACAGAGACAAGACGTTAACTTAATATGCTGGTGAATTATGTACAGAAACTATGACACACTTGTTGAGACTCTCGCTAATGAGGTTCTACCTTGTAAAGAACATATTAAACCCAACCATTTCGGGTTAAGTGTCAATCCAGTAAATGATTCTGCCTTCCTCAACACTGAGCCTCTGTTTGTTGGCTAATTTATAAAAAAAAAAAAAAAAATTAAGGATATATACTGTATATACCGTGGACTCAAAACATCACACTCTTTGTAAAAGAGCCAAGTCATAGAGTTCAGGAAACATCTACATCTACCTTCATACCTTCATCACTTTGACTGGATTCACAGCAGAATAGTAAAAAATGTGAAGACAAAAAAAAAACCTTGGTATTATAAAGCTTCTTCCATTCATTATTGTAGTCTTGCTGGCTCCAGGCTCCAAGTCTCGATCCTGAGCTCTCAGGTTATCTCCTGGATGGAGTTTCTTAAGTTCTCCCCATGGGTTCTCCAGTTTCCTCCCACAGTCCAATAACAGAAGACTAGATGGATTGGTTAAGCTAAATTGCCCCTAGGTGTGGATGTTTGTGTGGTGTCCTGTGATGGATTGGGGTCCAGTCCAGGGTGTTTTCCCACCAAATATTCAAGGGATAGACTCTTGATCCACTGTGGCCCTGAAAGGATAAAGATGAAGATGAAGGAAGAAATATAGTGTATGATTGCAGGTCTTGCCCTTAGGCTTCTCCTTAACCTTGGTAAAGCTCTGGAATTTCATGCAAACACCATGTCAAGTCAAAGAGTGTGCTCTGGAAAGCCCCACTGAAGCTGTTTCTGTATCTCTGGAGTAGCAGCCTCTTACTAATGTTTATTTACAAAACCCCTAATCCCACTTCAAACCTCTAGAAGCTGTCAGTGCTTTTTATTGTGCGCCAAGGGCATCTGATGGGTTCTACAGAAGGGAAGAACTTTGGAAGTGACATGCCTTCCTCTGGTGGTCAGGTGAGCTGATCCCTCTGAGAAAGACCTGCGGACCTTGACCCACTCCGGCTGTAGCTCACCGATGAACAGAAGAAAGACATTAACATGGAAACTGTTGTATATATCGTCGCTGTCAGACGGAATCCTCGTATCTCCAAAACCGTCATTTTTCAGGAAATGAAAAAAACGCCGTACCTTATCTGCAGTGCACAGGGTTTAGTCCGTGTTGCAGTGGATTGTCTTGCGCTAAATTCCTGTCCTCAGACGAGCACCAGAACTAGCGGGAGTCAAGATTTTTTTTTTCTTTGAGCCCAGTGTTTTGAAGACATTCACCTCAGAAGACGTGTTGATTCGTTGCGACTCTTCTTGAGGAGAAATATGCTACGAAGCTCTCCTGCGGAGTGAGGAAGAGGTGGACAGTTGAAGTGTCCAATGGAGTTATGAGATTTGCGCTCAAGCTATTTTCAAGACTTTAGATTGGTTAATAACTGGTAAAAATAACAGACCCACGTGGGGACTGACCAATAGCATCAATATGTGAAAATATATGAAATTGACCAAATTTGGACATACGAGGTTTCCGCCCGACAGCGACGATATATATGTTAAAACTGATTTCCATGTTGATTGAATATCTTTATCATGTCCACTCACTCCATGCTGGTGTTAATATGAAGCTCATCTGAAAGTAGACACTCAGGACGTAAAGGATTTGTAGTGTTTCATCAGTATTTCTGTTTTTCCCTAGAATTTATCTTCAACACGGAAATTCTGTGTTACTTTTATCAACAGGGGAAAACCCACATCTGAAAAGATTGCACTGAAAGACTGACTCATTTTAGATCAGACTCACACACACAACATTTGTTTATACTGATTGAAAATGTCCTATAATCAGTGTCCCATAAGCAAGATCCTTAACCATCAATTAGGATACTTTGCCTAAAAGTAAAATCATCATCAGCTAAAGAAAAGTTAGTTTCTTTTCTTGAGAATTAAGAATACCAAATGTAAGGAACATGTGGGTGGAGCTAGTAATTGTGCAGGCTAACGATTGGTCGATTTCAGTCTTGCTGAAACTCACGGATTGTAATTTTTTTTTCTTCCAAATGGAGCTTAGGGTACCGCAATCGTTAGTTGGAGCATCTGATTAAATTTCCATCAAGTGCTTTCATTATTTTATCTCATTATCATTTAGTAGAGCTGGGAAATTGGGTGCAAGGCAGGATGCACACTAGATAGGACTCAAGTGAACATCCTCTTACACTTAGGGGCAATTTTGAGACACCAGTTTTTGGGAGGAACCTGGATAGATGAGCTCTAGATCCAACCCTGGATCTGTGAGGTACCACCATGAGAAACCATGAGAAAGCTCTAAAAGTATTAGTGTTCCTTAGGAGGATTACATCACTTCTAAAGAACCTCCAAAGAACAAGTACTTTCACAGGTACTGTTATGCAACAGGAAACCCATCAAGATTACAGATAGCTCTGGTTTCAGATGGTAAGCAAGCCATGTTATGTAAAGACTCCATCAGCTGAAGGACACGCAGGAGCAATTTATAAAAAAAACAGTCAAATCCACAATCCTTCACAGTTCTTCAGCAGTTCCTCTGGGAGAAAAACCTCTTCTAAGTCTATAGTTAGTACAGACTGCAGTATGGGAGAATATATATCAGTTTCTTCCTCTGGGCCGAGAAAGCAGTGATGAAGGAGGAGGCCTGAAACAGCACACACACATGTATATTACCCAGGAGCCCAGTCTGGGGCCCTGCCTTTTTAGGACCACCAGAAAAGCCCACCACCAAGGACAGACACTGTGTTTTAAGAGCTGTTGAGAAATAAGTCATAAATAATAACATAAATGTGAACATGTCGAGCTCTGAGCCTTTGTGTCTGTGTAACATGGAGAACGTTTCTTTCTCTCTCTCTCTCTCTTTCTCTTTCTATTTTCCTCCGCATATTCTTTTTTTCCTCCTCTCCCTCTTTGGGAGTCTCAGGGGGCCTGTGCTGGCCGGCGAGTTTCTCAGGAATGTTTGTCTCTCCTCATGCTGCTCTCGAGGGGGACGTTGGTAGGGGTCAGCGCTCGCCTCTCCCCACTCTTCATCCCCTGCGGCTATCAGTTAACTCAGTTAGCATTAGATAACCTACACCCACCAACATTCACACACACACACACACACACACACACACACACACACACACACACACACACACACACACACACACACACACAAAACAACACAACAAATGTAAAGGCTACAGTCATGGATCATGGATGAATAGTATCCAAAGATATTTTTGTGACCGTGTTGATTTGATTTAATTCATTTTTCCAGATAATACATCTGGATTGTTTTACTAATTGTGGGTTGTTTTATGGACATTCCCTATGTGAATCGTTCAAATAAATGAATCAAAGGAATTGTATACTGAATCAAAATAAAGTAAATTATTATTAACAACAAACAACAACAAAACAATAACAGCATTTATTTATTTGTTTGTTTATTTCTGTGTTTATTTCTTTCTTTCTTTGTTTTGTTTTGTTGTTTGTTTGTTTGTTGATTCAGCAAATGATTCTGCTTTTTTTTTTTACCTTTAATTTTTACAAGTGTATTTTTCCTTTTTCTCATTTTTCACATCCTTCAACATCTTTTTTGAATGTTCCTGTCATGTTCACTCTCAACCCAAAGAAAAAAAAAGACAAACTGCTCTTTGTTGTTCATGTTTTTCATGTTCTTTTCCGTGACTGTATTTTACTCATCACATATAAAAACTACGTGATTTGACTCCATTAAGGATCTAAAATCCAGGGGATCTGGAGAGCTGCTTTGTGTTGACGTATTTCCGAATAAAAAAAACGACACACAGAACTGAAAGAAATAAAAGACTCGTGTTCGCTAGCAGCCTGCGTTGCTGCGTCGGTGCAGCCGTTGTTACAGTCTCACATGGCCTCTTTCTCTGGGCGTCACTGTTGTCCATTTACTGCCTATTATTTTTACCAATAGCTGCAGATACGCATCGAGCCTTTCGGCCTGTTCTCCATTCGCCGCTTAATTGACTCCATTCGGACTGAACCGTGCAGCCCTGAACAATGAGAGGAAATGGCTTCCGTCGGGCAGTCGGTGGACGCAAAGGGCCTTGGGGAACGCTTTATATGTCACCACCATCTTAGAAAGCACTCAGAAACATGCGAAACAACGTCTCCCATGAACAGGGCCTCGGAGCTGCAGCAGGAGCCGAGACCTGACAATATCGCGTTACTCAATAATGGTGTGTTGTCAAATAAACAGAAACCTTGGCACTGCTTAACCATGTCATGTGGGAAGAACAAGAGGAAGGCTTTATGGGGAAAAAAATGTTCTTTTTTTATATACTCACAGAAAAATCTTTCCTTGTCTGTGGAGTGACACTTTTGTACTTTTAATATTTCTATTTCACGTGGAAAAAATGCAGACATAGTGTTCAGACAAAAGGTTTTGAAGGTGTTCAAGTGAGTGGATCACAACGACAATTTCCTGTAAGAGCAAGACGTGCACTTTAAACTGGTTCATACAAAAGGATTCTTAGAACAGTGATTAGATGTATTTAATATTTATTGTGTTCTGTGTGATCTTATTAACTTTCCTGCTCTCTCTCTCTCGCTCTCGCTCTCTCGCTCTCACTCTCTCTCTCTGTCTCTGCCATCCTGTCAGAGATTTAGTGTTCCTGTCGTTCTCCTCCCCTGACAAAAGCCGTCCATCAGCTTGGGCCAGTTTGCAGCCGAGGAATTCCGCCCTGGCGACAAATCCACTTTTTTTTTTTACTGCTCTCGCAGTCAGGATCCAGTCCGAGAGAGAGGTGAGGTCCAAGGGTTAAGGTTTTGCGTCACGGATGGCCGAGTTTCAGCCGTGTGGAAATTACAAATGTCATATTGGGCAGACTCAGAGTTCAGTTCCCGCCTCAGAGACACCGGGTTTCTAACACAGTTCCCACCACTTCTAAGTAATATTATACTCAACACTGCTAGGCTAATGTATAGATAACACACATTTCACATGTGGTTATGTGAGAAATATCTTATCAAATGTGAGAAGATGTGAATAAAGTAAAATAAATAATATATGAAATGAAGAAACTGGGTGAAAAGAATCACATGGGAAAAGAAACGAACCATGTGAAAGTAAATGAATCATGTGTAAAGAATCACTGGAAAATAGTGATGAATCTTTTGAAAAGAGATAAATCTTATACAATAATCATGTGGAAGGAAAATCTTGTGAAAAGATTAACATGCAAAAATAATCACATGTAAAGGAATGACTTGACAAAAACAAACGAATCAAATAAAAACAATTACATGCAAAAAAATGAATCATGTGAAAAGAAATGAATCGAATAAAAAGAATCACATGCAAAAATAAATGAATCATGTGAAATAAATGATTCATGTGAGAACATTATGTGAAAATAAATTAATCTTATGAAAAGAATCAAACGTGAAAAGAGGTCAATGTAAAGAATCACATGAGAAAATGCTCATATGTAAAAAGAATTAATCATATGAAAGGAATCACTTATGAAAAGAAATAAATTGAATAAAAAGTATCATATGCAAATGAAATGGATCATGTGAAAAGAAAATTAAAAAAAGAGCAGATTTCAATAAAGAAATCTTTCTAGAACGATAAAAACAGATAACATGTTCTATGTAGATTAGAACTGAAATAAATGAATTGCTTGAAAAGAATCACGTGCAAAGAAATGAATCAAATATAAAGAATCACATAAGGAAAGAGCTGAATCCACTGGAAGGAATCAAATGTACAAATAAAGCATTCATGTGAAAAAGTATCAGATGCAAAAATAAATGAAACCCACATGAAAGGAAATGAAACAAAAGGAATCATGGGTAAAGAATCACATGAAAAAAAAAAAATCTTTGTAGAAAGATCTTGAACGATTTTATAATTAATGCTCCTGCAGTGTTCTAACGGTTGTTCTAACATTGTGGGAATGTTTTTAAGTGTTATAGAAACATGTTCTGAAATCACAGATATGGTTTGAACATTACTAGAAGCGAAACATTGAGAAAACCTTCTCCGAACCTCACATTCTTCAGATGGGCAACGATGTTCTCAATAAAGTTAACAGCGATCACCTTCTGACACGAAGCTCCTGTGATCTTGCTGTGATCAAGCATTCTGTTTATTAGGGAGAATTTAAAGAATGCCTTCTTCTTCTTTTTCTTTGGGCTCAGAATTAAAAACACACAGACTCCACAAGCCTCCAGGCGTCTTCATCCTTTCAGGACTCACCGTGTCCAAGATTTCAGCCCTGAGTCCCTAAATCGAGGCCTTGACCCCAAGCAGACGCTTCACTGCTTGGTTCATGCTCCACATTTTGTGTTTGATGCGCGCATGTATGTGTTTAGTTAGCCGTTCCACGCTGACTCAGAGAGGTCGTGACCTATTGCGTCTCTCCCACACAACAGTTAGTGTTCCCCGCATGCACACCTCATAGCCACAATTCTGCCTGGGGGGGTGGGTGGGTGGGTGGGTGGGGCGTGGGTGGGGGGCAGCTTGAACTGGAGACCCAGCTTCAGCTTCTTCTGCATGTGGGAGATGTGGGGGGAGAGGAAGAGCCTGGGAAGACAGAAAAGTTGGCCTTAGGAAAGGAAATACGGGGATTACCAGTCAGCCAGAGGGAGAGACACATCACCCCCACGCAGGATAGGACAAAAAAAGGACAAAAATACAACAAAGAGTGTGAACGGTAGAGTTTAAAAACAACAACTAAAACATCAAAATATGTGATTTCATTCATTTCAATATCAGAACAAGATGAATGTAGGGTTAAGGTCCCTGATCTGAATTTGTTTCATATTTCCTGCATGAATTAAGCTGTACTGGGTGTTTTTTGTTTGTTTGTTTGTTTGTTTGTTTGTTTGTTTGTTTGTTTTATTTTTTGCTAAAGACAAACACACACACAAATGTCATTTATGAGGACTCAATAATGTAAAAGTTTGCCTTGTGGGGACCAAACGAATGTCCCCAGAAAGTCAAAACTATTAGATATTATTATCCTTGTGGGAGCATTTGGTCCTTACCAAGATATTATAACATGCTCTGTCTTACACAAACACGCACACACACACACACACACACACACACACACACACACACACACACTTTTTCTTATCCGTATGAGGACATTCTAATGACAATCAATAATGCTACTTTATATTAATGATTATAATGAAGTCAACTCAAAGTAAATAATTGAACCTAAAAAAATCAAGTATTTAGCCATTTAAAATACAGCCTGTAGTTTTTGTTTATAAATAAATAAAAACAGTAAAGTTACCACCATTTGCCTTGCTTTTTTTTTTTAAAGCCAGACAAATGTCCTTGTAAAGTCAAAACTAACAGATATTGCCTTGTGTAGGCATTTGGTCCTCACCAACATATGAAACATACCCACGCACACACACACAAACACAAACACATTTTTATTATCCTTATGAGGACCTTCCATCATCAATAACTAATGTAACTAAATATTGCTGTTAAATTAGTTAATGCATTCATTCATTCATTCATTCATTAAATCTAAAGCTGGAAGTCTTTTACGATGAAACCTGAACATTTTGTGAGAATACATTAATAATAAGTCAATAAAAAAGAATTAAATATAAATAATTTAAAATATTAGCTGAATGTCCCGACAAGCAGGTATCCTTATACAGTACATATACATATAGATATGAAACATGTCCACATGCCCCCCTCAACACAACCCACCCCCACACTCTTACACACACACACACACACACACACACACACACTTTTATATTTAAAAAAGCCACTGTTTGTATGTTTAAATAAAAATTGCAGCCAAATGTCTCCACAAGTTTAACCTGTCAGATATTTTTATCCTTGTAGGGACATTTGGTCCTCAACAAGATATAAAAACACATTCAGACACAACTCTCTAGCTTATTATTTGCTATTTCCGCACTGTGGCAGCAAAAAAAGCCAAGCATTCATGATCGGGCCCCCGCAGTCACTGCGACCATACCCCACCGTCGCAGCTCTGTTTCACAAGAGCCATTTATTGCCGGCCTCCTAAATGAACCTACGTCCTTCAGAGGGATATTACTCACACAGCCTGAGCCTGCCAAGTCCTGTTCCATGCACCATTACGGTATTTAAAGGCAGCCATTCATATTTGTGCTCCTTTCTGACTTTTCCTTTCCCTTTCCTTAGTTTGTGTCTTATTTTTTCCCTTTGCATTAGTCTCCTAAAAAAAAAAAAAAAAAAAAAAAAAAAAGTTTGAAAGCTTCAGAAAAAATTAAAAATATTACTTGTTTATGGGTGAAACTTTGCACAGTTCATAGCTTTTTAAGCAAAAATGTCACAAACAATTAGCTGTATTCTAATAGCCGAGGAAGCAGATATCCTAAGTTAGCTAGTTAGATTGTTGCTAACACCAATAACTAACAAGGATTCTCAGTGCCTTTAGAAACCCATGTCAAGGCTGTGACTTAATCCGCTTTTTGTTTACTTTTGTTTTGAACCTGTTCTGCATACACATTAGGTTATTGATACAGAAAAGGACAAAAAAAAAATATCTTGTGTATTTTGCCGACAATCATCTTCCCCACCCTATGTCTGTCACATTAGCTCCTTAGTCAGCTAGCTGCAAAACGTTAGCCTGTAGCATGGAACATATCAAATCCTGTCCTTTATTTACCATAACGTTAGATGTAGTTAGCTGGCTTACACTAGCATACACGAGGCTTGCCAGTTTTCTGAAAAAAAATAACTGATTAAGATGTGTTTAGAACATTTTTTGTTTCAAATCCAGATTTTTTAGATAATTACAGGATTAGCAGCTAGCCACTAGCAAGTTTCTACTTCTACCTTTTTAACCTATTTCATAAGAGAAATCCAGGACCAAAACACGTTTTCTTTTAAAAAAGTGAGAGGAGGTGAATTACTAAATGACTTTTATTATTAAATATCATGTTAAAGATCATGTTGCTAGAATAATATTTTTCATTTTACAGGCCTGTTCGGATAATATATAAATAACATTTCTTTATCTTCTTACATTATCCTTTATCCTGAGGGTGTGCAAACTTTTGCCCCCCCTTCCACTGCTATATGAAAATTTATAAGTGGTTACAGTTGTCGTTAGCGCCTGTAGTTTTTTAAAGCAAATCCAGTGAAGCTGCTTCTTGTCATTAATATTAGCACCCAGGTCCCCCTGAGAGACATGTTTACATTTTAAAGGAAAGAACAGTTAAACTTTAAAGGCAAAACAGATACGGAAATTCCAGTGCTAGCATCAGGTTTTTTAAGAGCGTGTCCACATCGCAGATTTATCAACGCTGCAGTGTAGCGGCTACGCTAAATCCCGGGTGAGACGTTAAAGTCACAATACACTACAGTGACCAGAAACAGTTGATGTTACTATAACTAGCAACTAATGGATGTAAGCTAGCTCTCTTAGTATACACACACACAAAGTGGACGGTTCCACCCAAGTGTGAAAGCAGTGCGACGTGGTGCTAACAGCTGTCCACATCTGATTGTGTGTCAGGGAAAGGGCTGTGTAAGCAACAGGAAATCAGTGCTCAGGTAATCTAACAGGAAGCTCCTGACACACAACCTGCTTTTCATTTGCATGGCAGCTGACATCAGACGCTTGCTACACAAACAGACCAGGTCAGAGAATGGTACACAAACACGCCTGGATTTTTTGGCAAAGTTCTCGCTCACTGTTCTCAATGCTCACTTTTACACAAGCGCTGAAAATCGTTTGTAATTCTTTAGAAGAAAAGCTTGAATCTAGAACCTTTGGAAGTTTAATAGAAACTCGAATGAGGACATTTATCCAATCAGCCAATCGTGTGGCAGCAGTAAAAATACATAAAATCATCCAGATAGAGATCAAGAGTTTGAGGTAATGTTCACATGGAATCAGGTTAAACCTAGAACCTTTAACAGTTCTAGATATACTTGATCCTCCTGCATACCTCATTACAAGAACTGGAAGAACCGGCCTACTTGTAAACCTTTATCAGAAATCTGGTTAAATGTAGTTGAACGTCCTATACATCTGTTCAGGCTGTCGGGTTAAATCTAGAACCTTGAAGTCTTCTAGATATAAGCTGACCCTTCTTATACATGTCTTTAAAAAAAGAAAGAACCTTTAACTTTTCTAGTAAAATTGACCAAACTGTAGATTTAACACCAAGCTTTAACCTGAAATCTGTCTAAATCTAGAACCTTTAATTGTTCTACATAGATTTTACCATCTTGTACATCCAGTACAGTATCTTGTCTATCCAGACAGTCAGCTTAAATCTAGAACCTTTAACTCTTCTAGATGTAACTGACTAACCTGTATACATTTTCAGGAAGTCAGGTTAAATCTAGAACCTTGAGGTTTTCTGTATATAATCGACCACCTTGTTCACCTTTTTTAGACAATCAGGTTAAATCTAGAACCTTCATATTGAATTTTGTGTTTTGTTTTGTTTTTCATTTTACATAATGATCATGTATCTTTTTTTTTTTTTTTTTTTTTTTAACTGTACTAAAAGTTTTGGCACCCACATACTAGAACTGGGCTTTTTCCAAAAATTCCAATTAGCTGGTGTTTTGTTCCTGCTCAGCAACAACACTAAAATTTGGCGTGTAAAAGTAAAACGCATATTTCTGACAAAGGAACAAAAACAAATAATAAAATGTGAATCCAGCTTGAATTTTTTCAAGTCGGAAATGTATCTTGAAGTTAAGGTTATGACATAACATGGCAAGTAGAGCCACAGGGTCTTCTCAGGGAGGTGGGAGGAGTCTAGCAGGGTTTTACTCGGGCCCCTTACAGCCCACAGGGGTCACGGGGTCAAATGCAAAAGTGACAATGTGGATAATTGGCGTCTAAAGATAATGGCCCGCTGATTGAGATCAATTACTTTGCATAGACTGAGAGGGAAAAACAGTGAGCTGAACTCTGACCCTGCAAGATGTCTGACTGCTGTGGAACTGTGAGGCATGACGGAGACAGAGAGAGAGAGAGAGAGAGAGAGAGAGAGAGAGAGAGAGAGAGAGAGATCACACACACACACACAGCCTCACTGAATATGAACATAAGTCATCACAAAACACGGCGCACTTCAGACAAACACAAAAGAGATGAGTTAACTCGCTCTTCAGGGTTCTAGATACAAGAGGTCTCCTTTGTACACTTTTACAAAACAAGAGTTCATCTAGAACACTTAGATACAAAATGACCCTCTTGTACACTTCTTTAGAATGGCAGGTTAAATCGAGAACCTTTTATTTTTTTGCAGTATAATATAAATGTTTTGTACATTAAAGCAAAGATGCATCATCTTGAAGTGTTCTAGATATAAATGCACTTTTTGTATCCTTTTAAAAAACAGGTAGAATTTAGAATCCTTGATTTCAGAAAAATAAACTGAACTCTGAAAACTGAAAACTGATCTGGTTGCTTGGCATATTTTTATATAGACATGTTCAATCTAGAAAGCTTTATTTTAGTCTAGTACCCTAAAATGTAATATACATAACTAGAACTTTTATTCACTTTAAAAAAAAAAAAATCAATTCAATTGAAGAAGTCTAGATATGATTTGACATTTGCTTTCGTCTTCAGTAAAACCAGCTAAAGCCAGAACAGTTTTCAGTACTATGAATAATTTCATTCTTTTTACATTACATTAAATTACATGTAATCCCTGATTCTCTTGTATATTTAACAAGAAATTTGAATATAGAACCTTAATGTTTTCTAAATACATATAACTGACCCTACTGCATACCTCTTCATGCAATCAGGTTAAATCTAGAACCTTTATGTCTCAGAGATGAAAGATTGTCTTTCTTATACAACTCTTTGGAAATTTAGGTTAAATCTCTCTCACTCACTCATCTTCTACCGCTTATCCGAACTACCTCGGGTCACAGGGAACCTGTGCCTATCTCAGGCGTCATCGGGCATCAAGGCAGGATACACCCTGGACGGAGTGCCAACCCATCACAGGGCACACACACACACTCTCATTCACTCACGCAATCACACACTACGGACAATTTTCCAGAGATGCCAATCAACCTACCATGCATGTCTTTGGACCGGGGGAGGAAACCGGAGTACCCGGAGGAAACCCCCGAGGCACGGGGAGAACATGCAAACTCCACACACACACAAGGCGGAGGCGGGAATCAAACCCCCAACCCTGGAGGTGTGAGGCGAACCTGCTAACCACTAAGCCACCATGCCCCTGCAGGTTAAATCTAGAATTCTTTAATATTCCATATTTAGATTTGGTTCTGTTGTGCATTTATAGAAAAACAATCTAGAAACCAGTAAGATTACTTATGTGCCCTCTATCATACAGTGTTTATCTTAGAACATGTTTAGGATAATAAGATTACTCTAGAAATATTTCTTGAACACATGACATCCTGTGCATCTGTTCAGGCTGTTGGGTTGAAACTAGAACCATAAAGTCTTCTAGGTATACATTTTCTTATAAAATCTCTTTATAAAAAAATCAACTTTTCTAGATATAATTGATCTTCCTGCATAGCTCATTAGGCAATCAGGTTAAATCTAGAACCTTCACTTGTTCTACAAAGAGTTTACCATCCTGTACATTTATCCAGGCAGTCAGATTAAATATACGACACATAATTCTTCTATGTTTAACTGACCAACCTGTAAACCTTTTTAGGAAGTCGGGGTTAAATCTAGAACCTTGAAGTCTTCTAGATTTAAGTAGACCCTACTTATGCAACCTCAAATCCAAATCAAATCAGGTTAAATCTAGAACCTTGAAGTCTTCTGCATATATTTGACCAATCGTTGCAGTTTTTTAGACAATCAGGTTAAACCTAAAACCTTCCCTTGTTCTAGATAATACTAGTTCACCTATGCACGTGGTGAGGATATCAGGTTTAATCTAGAACGTTGAAATCAACTAGACCTAAGTTGACACTCCTTATACAACTTTTTAGGCAATCTAGAACCTTTAAATTGTTCAAAATATACTTCAACTCTAGAGAGTCTATAAAATTCAGAGCCCTTAAGAATGTGTTCTGAAAGAGTTCCACTTAGAACCGTTTTCTGTTGATAAGACGGCGTCAGGACTAACTGTATATTTCTTTATGCTGTTCATGTAATCAGTCTGTTTCCTAATATTTTACATAAAAAGACCCTACAACACAAAGTAGAAAAGGTTTTGGCACCTACACTCTAGAACTTTTTCTGAAAGTGGTACAGTGTGTGTTTTTTTTTTTCTAAATATCACCACCAACAGGAAGTGAATTAGTGACAAAAATGCAAAGCATGAAGCTATTAGTGTAACAACAGGTCGTTCAAAGCATTTGCATCTGACGACTGTCTATGAACGTGTGACGCACTGTGTTTGCGTTTTAAACCGAGCTATGACGAGAGTACACTCGGGTTCTCTTGGAACGTCACTCTAGATCCCTGATAAACATGGAAAATCCATTCAAATGAAGACGTTTACAAAAGCGCCGTGTCCGTGTTTCCTTAAGCGAAAGCTGCAGGCTGACTCTGTATTCAGGGTTTGTTTACACTAGTCAGGTGTGGTACAGTATTTAAAGACAGTTAAAGACAGCACTCATGAGGTTTATTGATATCTGATGCACAAGGCTTTGAAGGAAGGACAAAAAAGACAGCGTATTAAAAACAGAAGTTTTTTTTTTTTTCAATCGCTCCACCATGTTTCATGCACAAGCTCACGACACAACATTAACTTTAAAGTGGGTGCCGGCCTCAGGCACGACAATCTGATCTGATCTGATTTCTCATCATCATCATCATCATCATCATCATCATCATCATCATCATCATCTTGTCTTGAGGTGCTGGCAGCATTATCACAGAGTTGTATTGTTTTGTGAAGAATAGAAATAAAAATCAGAAATTGGGGAATAAAAATGTTAGGCAGCTGTTTGGAGATGACAGAATAGTGCCTCAGGGGAAGAGTTTGGAAGAAGATTATTAAGGAATCAGCAGCAGATGCAGGGAAGGCGACGTGATCACGGAGAAGAGACGTGAGATAAACGTGTTCACGTGTTCACAAAGCTCTGAAAGAAAAAAACAAGGACAGCAAAAGGGTGCAGATGTGGAAAATACACAAACATTAATAATGTGGGATTTTTTTTAAGAAACAGATTCCCCCCACCACCACCACACACACACACACACACACACACACACACACACACACTCTCTCTTACACACACACACACACACAGTTTGTAATAATGAAGAAATAGGGCTACTAAATCCATATCTGTGTGTGTGTGTGAGAGAGTGTGTGTGTGTGTTTGTGTGTGAGAGTGTGTGTGTGTGTGTTTGTGTGTGTGTATGTGTGTGTGTGTTTGTGTGTGTGTGTGTTTGTGTGTGTGTGAGCGTGTGTGTGTTTGTGTGTGTGAGAGTGTGTGTGTGTGTGTGTATGTGTGTGTGTTTGTGTGTGTGTGTGCGTGTTTGTGTGTGTGTGTGTGTTTGTGTGTATGTGTGTGTTTGTGTGTATGTGTGTGTATGTGTGTGTGTGTTTGTGTGTGTGTGTGTGTGTATGTGTGTGTGTATGTGTGTATGTGTGTATGTGTGTGTGTATGTGTGTATGTGTGTGTGTGTGTATGTGTGTGTGTGTGTGTATTTGTGTGTGTATGTGTGTATGTGTGTGTGTGTGTGTGTGTGTGTGTGTGTGTATGCAGTATGGCTGTTCCACTCCACCTTCTGAATACAACATTCAAATCCAATAGGTGTGTCTGTGATGCAATCATACAATGAGCTCTTTCTCCTGCACCTAAACACACACACACACACACACACACACACACACACACACACACACACACACACACAAACCTCTTCTGACACACAGACTGAGGTCAAATAACATTAAAGACACATATGTGCATGCACACACATTAACATAAGGAATAATACACTATGAGACACAATGTATTAATAAAAAATCTGGGATAGAAAATACTGACTGAAAAATTTGTGAAAAAAAGCCTAAGAGGTTGATGTGTGAATATTTTTGAATATTTTTATAAAAAATAAATAAATAAATAAATAAATAAATAAATAAATAAATAAATAAATAAATAAATAAATAAAAATGAGAGAGAGCATTAAAGAAAAAAAAAATAAATAAAATTGAGGGGGAAAAAAATAAATAAACCATAAAAGAATAAAGCTATTATTATTTTATTTATTTATTTGTTTGTTTGCTTGTTTGTTTCCTCTGCCCCTTGTGTGCAATTTTCCGAAAGTCAAAATTTCGCCTTTACGTACAAATGCGGTCTATAGAGTAACCATTGCGTGATTATGTCACATGTCACATGTCACTTGTGCTCTATAAGGCATTATGAACATATCTGTAGCTGCTTATGAACATTTCCTCTCCACACTAAAGCCATGTGGTGTGAGACGTTACGTATAATGTTATGATCGTATTTCTGATGTTTAATGATTACAGAATTTAAAGAAAGTGATAAAAGATATTTCATAAAGCTGTGTGTGTGTGTGTGTGTGTGTGTGTGTGTGTTTAGCTCCTGTGTAGAGAATTTATTTTGAAGTCATTTAAATGCCAAGCTCAATTACAGCAAAAACCTCAAACGCGTGTTCGTTTTACAGGAAAAACATCTCTCTCTCTCTCTCTCTCTCTCTCTCTCTCTCTCTCTCTCTCTGTCTCTCTCTCTCTCTCTCTGTTTGCTTGTGTCTGTACCGTGTTAAAGAACAAGGTGAGCCGTCCGCTCTGGTATGTTTTGCCGCTGGTTATCTGAGCTCAACAGAAATCTCTGTCATGTTTATACACACCGCGACTGGCAATACCACATGATCCTGTGTGTGTGTGTGTGTGTGTGTGTGTGTGTGTTTGTGATCTCGACATGTCTGTAGAAAGAATCAAACACTTTTACAAAGAGATCTAACACACCTCAGACCTCATACATTTGTTACATTTCAACATTTCAATTTCATTCTTCATTTATTTTTTCATTTTTTGCTCAAAAGCCAGAGAACTTTTTTTTTCTTGTAATAAGTAGAAGCTGTGATGCACTTGGAGGAGGAGTTTAGAGGATTTGAGTCTCAGAAAGAAGACAAGAACTCTGTAAGGAACCTGTGAGGATCCTGAGTTATCTAGAGATGTTCCAGCTCCAGTTGACAAAGATCTCAGACCTTTGAGGTTTCCTTTTGAGTCTGGTAACTCTCAATGTTCCTCTCAAGGTTCCTCTCAAGGTTCCTCATAGAATCTGAGGGAGATTTTCCTTGCCACGGACGCCTCAGGCTTGTCTACTGTTAAATACGCTATTCAAATAAAATGTAATTAAATTAAATATCTACGGACAAACATCCAGCAACACGGAACAGGTGAACACAGTCAGATAACAAACCAGTGACAGGACAGATACATGGCATTCATCGCCGTGGAAACCAATAGGGAGAACATGAGGTTTATGTTACACCTATATATATATATATATATATATATATACATATATAAGTAGTGTATCTATAGAAAATGATCAGTTCCAAGCTGATTTAAACCATAAGGATACAATATAGAGAATAAAGACTTCTGTACTTAGTCGTGTCCTGAGTATGATGTACAATGTATATGTGACCTTTGACCTGACCCGGAGTAGGTGTTTGATCTGGAGGAAGACACTGATCGAGACGCAGAGCGGCCCATCGATTCTCATCACGAGCCGAGGAAGAGCCGAGCGCCTGATTACGACTGATGGAGTCACACCGGGAAGGCCTGAGGGTGTGTGTGTGTGTGTGTGCGCGGGGGTGTGTGTGTGTGTGTTACTGACCCCCTGCAGCTTTGAAGCAAACGAGATGAATATCGGATTGTGTTTACATTTTAATTTGGTGCCCAATGGTAAGAAGATTGGCTACAAATTGAAAAATGAAAATCAGGTGTGGGAACGTGTGTGTTCTTTCCTAACTAATCGGGGACATGCAGAGAGAACTTAGCTGTAACCTTAGCATCTATGCCACACACACACATACACACACACACACACACACACACAGGTGGGAGTACATTGAGTCGGTGTGCTTCTTGTTTCGTACACGAGCCAGACACGATCCTATAAACTCCTTCTATTCATTCTTGTCACATGTTTAAGAAAGCCATAACAGTGTTTATGGAGCACTGGTGTGTGTGTGTGTGTGTGTGTGTGTGTGTGTGTGTGTGTGTGTGTGTGTGTGTGTGTGTGTGTGTGTGTGTGTGGAGCCTGGACACAGGCCTCGCGAGTGCTGCCTTGTGGGACAGAAACATCTTGATTTCATTACAGTGAGGTGGAACCCAATCATCTGTTCAGTCAATCAGAGAGAGCAGGAGGAGAGAAGAAGAGGAGACACCATTAAACACTGATCCTGAGAGTGAGACAGGTAACACTGAGAGTGAGACAGGTAACACTGAGAGTGAGACAGGTACACAGTGAGAGTAAGACAGGTAACACTGAGAGTGAGACAGGTACACAGTGAGAGTTAGACAGGTACACACTGAGAGTTAGACAGGTACACAGTGAGAGTAAGACAGGTACACAGTGAGAGTGAGACAGGTACACAGTGAGAGTAAGACAGGTACACAGTGAGAGTGAGACAGGTACACAGTGAGAGTAAGACAGGTACACATTGAGAGTGAGACAGGTACACAGTGAGAGTAAGACAGGTACACACTGAGAGTTAGACAGGTACACACTGAGAGTAAGACAGGTACACATTGAGAGTTAGACAGGTACACAGTGAGAGTAAGACAGGTACACATTGAGAGTTAGACAGGTACACAGTGAGAGTAAGACAGGTACACATTGAGAGTTAGACAGGTACACAGTGAGAGTAGGACAGGTACACATTGAGAGTTAGACAGGTACACAGTGAGAGTAAGACAGGTACACATTGAGAGTTAGACAGGTACACATTGAGAGTTAGACAGGTACACAGTGAGAGTAAGACAGGTACACATGGAGAGTATTACAGGTACACATTGAGAGTAAGACAGGTACACATTGAGAGTAAGACAGGTACACAGTGAGAGTGAGACAGGTACACAGTGAGAGTAAGACAGGTACACATTGAGAGTGAGACAGGTACACAGTGAGAGTAAGACAGGTACACAGTGAGAGTGAGACAGGTACACAGTGAGAGTGAGACAGGTACACATTGAGAGTGAGACAGATACACATTGAGAGTGAGACAGGTACACATTGAGAGTGAGACAGATACACATTGAGAGTGAGACAGATACACATTGAGAGTGAGACAGATACACATTGAGAGTGAGACAGGTACACATTGAGAGTGAGACAGATACACATTGAGGTACAGATACACATTGAGAGTGAGACAGATACACATTGAGGTACAGATACACATTGAGGTACAGATACACATTGAGAGTGAGACAGATACACATTGAGAGTGAGACAGGTACACATTGAGAGTGAGACAGATACACATTGAGAGTGAGACAGATACACATTGAGAGTGAGACAGATACACATTGAGAGTGAGACAGATACACATTGAGAGTGAGACAGGTACACATTGAGAGTGAGACAGATACACATTGAGGTACAGGTACACATTGACCTGGCTGCATCATGGGTGTTATGGTTTTGTTTTTCTGTCTTTCTGTCTCTCCTCTTCTCTCTCAGTTAATGTCTCTTTGTCTCTTGAAATCTGTTTCTCTCACTCTCTTCTTTTTTTTATCTCTGTCTCTATCTCTCTGTCTTTCTCTTCACTTTGTCTGTCTGTCTCTCTGTCTCACCTTCCTGCTGTCACTCACACTCGACTGAACCTGATCTCTGTCCATTTCCCACAGACCTCTTGTTCTCACACACACTTTTTCCCACACAGACACAGTTACACACTTATATAAAGTGAAATGAGTTCTGAGCTGCTCTGGCTCTCATGTTCTGATGGATTCATCACTCAGCTGCAGTAGAACTGCTGCACTTAAACAAACAAAAATCTAACAGACAAATGAATCAAAATACTTTAAATGTGTAATAAACTTCAAACAGAAAAGAGTCACAAATAGCAGAAAAGTACAGAGTGTGTTTCAGTGCTGTCCACTAACATCCAGATCGCCATGGTTACTGTTTACTGGTTACTGTAAGACTAATTACTTAATAATAAACGGAATAAATTGTAACAGATTAGAATTATAAGCAGAATAGAACATAATTATAGTGAGACAGGTAATTATAGTGAGACAGGTAATGCTGAGAGTGAGACAGGTAATACTGAGAGTGAGACAGGTAATACTGAGAGTGAGACAGATAATACTGAGAGTGAGACAGATAATACTGAGAGTGAGACAGATAATACTGAGAGTGAGACAGATAATACTGAGAGTGAAACAGTTAAAACACTAAGGGTGAAACATGTTACACAGAGAGTGAGGCAGGTGCCACTGAAAGTGAGACAGATAATACTGAGAGTGAGACATGTAATACTGAGAGTGAGGCAGATAATACTGAGAGTGCGACATGTAATACTGAGAGTGAGGCAGATAATACTGAGAGTGAGACATATAATACTGAGAGTGAGGCAGATAATACTGAGAGTGAGACATGTAATACTGAGAGTGAGGCAGATAATACTGAGAGTGAGACATGTAATACTGAGAGTGATTCAGATAATACTGAGAGTGAGACATGTAATACTGAGAGTGAGGCAGATAATACTGAGAGTGAGACATGTAATACTGAGAGTGAGGCAGATAATACTGAGAGTGAGACATGTAATACTGACAGTGAGGCAGGTAAACATTGTCATATTATAACAGGCTTTATAATTTCATTCTTTGCGATTATATGCAGTAAGTGACTATATCCCTCCTACCACCACCACCTCCACCACCAACACACGCACACACACACACACACACACACACACACACACCACTGTGTTTCCCACACTGTTCCCAAGCCCTATTATGATGTTATTGTGTGATTAACGCTGCAGTGAGTCAGCTCTAATCTGTTCAAACACACACACACACACACACACACACACACACACACACACACACACACACAGAACCCTGTTAGCACCTGATTCTGCTGTGACTTGTTTTTAATGGACACCGTGTGTCCCAACAGTAGGGGGGCTGCACTGACAGCAAGGGACACAGTGATACAAACCTCACTTCCTGTTTTCCTTAACACTCTTATCACACATTTTCACAGCCTCCTCGCTCTCTCTCTCTCTCTCTCTCTCTCTCTCTCTCTCTCATTAACACTGAATAAATGTTTCACCTCAGGCACAAAATATACACCAACACATCATTCATTAATTATAATTAATTATTATTTATTGCTTTCTAACATAATTTAGCCACGCCCACATCACATCTACACAACACTTTTTGGATGAGCTCCATATATGTTCCATACGCTCCATAAAGTAACTCAAAGTAAAAGATAAAGGACAAAATAAAATAAAAAAATGCTTTATTTAATATCTGTTGTTTTCACAGAGTTCATTGTCAGGTTGTGAAGTGAACCATATCAAGTGATTCGTATCAACTAATACAGATCGTATATACAATACTTATAATACTAATACAAGTGATCCATATACAGTAAATTGATCTATATTGACTGATTCATATCAACTGATTCATACCATTAATATGACTCATACCAACCGATTTATCTAAACTGATTCAAATAAACTGATTCAGATCAACTGATTCATATCAACTGATTTATTTTAACTAACTGGCATCAGCTGATTCATATAAACTGATTCATATACAGTGAATAATATGACTCATTCCAACCGATTCATCTGAACTGATTCAAGTAAACTGATACAGATCAACTGATTCATATCATCTGATTTATTTAACGAACTGATATCAGCTGATTCATATAAACTGATTCTTATACAGTGAATAATATGACTCGTACCAACCGATTCATCTGAACTGATTCAAAATAAACTGATACAGATCATCTGATTCATATACCTTGAATAATATGACTCATTCCAACCGATTCATCTGAACTGATTCAAATAAACTGATACAGATCAACTGATTCATATCAACTGATTTATTTTAACTAACTAATATCATCTGATTCATATAAACTGATTCATATACAGTGAATAATATGACTCATACCAACCGATTCATCTGAACTGATTCAAATAAACTGATACAGATCAACTGATTCATATCAACTGATTTATTTTAACGAACTAATATCAGCTGATTCATATAAACTGATTCATATACACTGAATAATATAACTAATACCAACCGATTCATCTAAACTGATTCAAATAAACCGATACAGATCAACTGATTCATATCAACTGATTTATTTAACGAACTGATATCATCTGATTCATATAAACTGATTCTTATACAGTGAATAATATGACTCGTACCAACCGATTCATCTGAACTGATTCAAAATAAACTGATACAGATCAACTGATTCATATACATTGAATAATATGACTCGTTCCAACCGATTAATCTGAACTGATTCAAATAAACTGATACAGATCAACTGATTCATATCAACTGATTTATTTTAACTAACTGATATCAGCTGATTCATATAAACTGATTCATATACAGTGAATAATACGACTCATGCCAACCCATTCATTTGAACTAACTAATTAATAATATGTTTTATTCACAAATAGGTGTCATAAAAGTGTATTATTTTCCAATATAATCTGGCCATTCAAGTGCTTAGCAAGTGCCTGGAGTTCTCTAAATTCATTTCTAATTAAGATCAGATTTTTAAACTGAGTGAAATAAACTAATACATTTTAACTTAATTATATGAATTGACTGATAATTAATTCACTGATTCATATGAAGCCTCCCGGAGATCAGATTATTTATCTGTTTTATCAGTTTATGTATCTGAACATTTAACATAAACTGAACATGTGTGTATAATATAATATAATATAATATAATATAATATAATATAATATAATATAATATAATATAATATAATATAATATAATATAATATTATATTTTCACAGAAGCAGGCCTCTCTTTACAGCAGGGTGTGGAGGTCCAGGTCTCTCTTGCTCTCTTCCTCATGGTGTGTCTTTGAACGAGGAGGACGGCGTGTGGAGTGGAAGAGCAGGAAACAGGTGCTGCTCAGCTCAAGCTGCTCTCTCTGTTTGATATCCTTTATAAGAAGCAGACGGAGTGGCGGGTTACAGCCACAAACAGATGCTACGAACAGAAAGGAAAGACAGCTTCATCACAACACCACTCTGCTCTATGGGCATTCATACAGAATCAGTGTTGTCAGTGTTACAGCTGAAACTAATTCTTTATAATAGACTGTATAGCATTTACAGACATCATACTGACTGATTATAAACTGAGTCATATTAACTGATTTATATCAGCTGAATTAATATCAACTAATTTATATTGACTGATTCATATTGACTGATTCATATCAACTGATTCATATTAGATGATTTATTTTAACTGATTTGCCCTGAAATGTTGATTGATTCATATTGAATGATTCGGATCAACTGTTTTGTTGAAACTGATTCATGTTGACTGATTCATAATACGGGATTTTGAATGACCCATATTGACCAAATCATATCAACTGATTCATGTTGATTGATTCATAAAAGATGATTTATTTAGACTGATTTGTACTGGCTATTTAATACCGACTGATTCATATTGAATGATTCAGATCAACTGATTTGTAGAAATTGATTCATATCAGCTGACACATACAGTACCAACTAATTTATATCAGCTGATCCAAACTGATTGATTCATATCAATTAATTTGTGATTCATGAATTATGTAAACTGTGTTTTAAATTATTCTACATAGCATTTACATCCACTCACACGTCATAAACCGGCATCGGCCAGGCAGTCTCACACAACTCGCCTGTGGTTTTACTGTCTTCAATTTTATTAGCTCGGCTAATTATAGCAATAAATTAGCACACGATTTGAAGCAGGTGTGTGAACGCAGGAAACAGTGCAGTTCATTATAACAGCACAGCAATGTTATTTATAGTAATTTATAGCAACACTATAACATTTCGATATAAAATAAGTTTTTCCCCAAATGAAACGTGTACGTAGCTGTTTAAAATGTCAGCTTCACATAACGGATCATGCAGATTTTTTTTATTATATATATATATTTTTACGATTATTTAAAAAAGACAGCAAATGCACCCGATCATTTTAATAAACTAGCATTTTACAGTGTTAAAACGATGCTAGCGATGCTAACGATGCTAACATCCTGATACTGAACCACTGGGATCTCTACTTTGGATGTGAAATAGAGAACGTGAAATCTTTACATTTAGACTTGCTTATTTGATCGTGTATTTATTTGTTTGTTTGTTTTTACAGTAATGATTGGTTGATAATGATTTGTTGCACCTCACAGTTTAGTGGTAACACAGAGAAACACTTACACACCCTTACACACATCTGGAAACAGATCTACGTCCTCGCACAAGGCCGTCTTTCTCACCCGGGCGTCACCCCCAAGCCGCGTACGTAGCCGCAGTAAAAATAAATTGCCTCTGACGACGTGTTAATCCACTTTGACAAAGCGTCTCGGGTCCGAA
Source organism: Tachysurus vachellii (assembly GCF_030014155.1). NCBI lineage: Eukaryota > Metazoa > Chordata > Actinopteri > Siluriformes > Bagridae > Tachysurus > Tachysurus vachellii. The sequence goes on along the minus strand of NC_083466.1, from coordinate 25,848,977 downwards.
TTATGTTGTCGTTTTTTATTGGCCAACTGACACCTGTTTATAATACGGAGAGGCCCTGACTGTGACTTACGTCTCTGTTTATCCAGCATGAACCCGAGTCTCTTTGCTTTGGACACCAGAATAAAGAGGAGACCTGGGTGGCGCTGGACCTTCTTTATTTCTGCTGGGACTGTCTCAGCTTTATGGACATAAGATGTCTCTGTGATAGCGTCCTTCACTGACCACCAGGTACACAAAATGTACTTTGCTACACTGGAATTTTGTATTTATTCTGTAGGAGTTCTTAACGTCACTTCCTCACTTCTTTACACCAGAACGGCGTAAGTCACTAAATCTGGACCTTTCATGGATACTTTATGAAACTCGATCTAAAACTCATAGATTTAAATCATTAAGTACTGAATTAAGGGTTTGGTAATAAATTTAGCAAACTGTTAAATGATGATTAAACTAAACAAATAGATTCTCACCTCCAGTCCTGAGAATGGATCATGTAAAGATTCAGCTTACCTTTCCAGACGGGTCGGGAAGTTGTAAGTCAGTCACTTTGGAAGAAAATCCCACTTGTAATTACAACTTTGTGGTGGAGTTCAGCTCGTAAAAACACAGTCTTTGGGATGTTAGCTGAACACGACGCTAGACACGGTTTGTTGCTGTGTACATTTAACGAATATTCATAAACCTTTCACTTCAATTATTCAACGTTTTCCTAAACGAGAGTCGACTAAAACGGGTCAGACTGAAAATGAGCAGAATATGTAAAGGTCTTGCACATGTATTTGTTAAACGACGTGAGAAACCAAACGCTCCAGAAGTTCCTGATGTGTTTGAACCCAAACAGAATCCAGAATCATACTTAACCATGGTCTAATCTGTACACCTCACTCTAATCTAACCAGACGGCACACATTCAGTCCAGGCTTTTTCCACTCAGGCTAGATCAGGCTAGATTGCACTATTTCAACACAGCCGTTCTTTGTGAGCGTGCTCAGTCCGAGTGCGTGGACGTGTCGCACCTCGTGAGCGGATGTGGGATACGCTGCAGAGCACAGCTCACTCTCATTATTATAGTATTACGCAGAACCCTGGTCCGTCTCAGCCGCGCAGGACACGCCAGGGATCAGCGTCTGCGTCCAGCAGGAAGACTCTCGCTGGCTCCAGACTAAACTGTGGCATGGCCAAAACTCTGGCTGGAGAATTGAGCCAAGATGTTCTCGCTATTCAGATTGATTAGAAGCTGCAGGTCTGGTGTAAATATGAGTTCACCGAGTCACCACACCGAGGCGCTGTGTCCAGAGAGTGTGTGAGATCTCGCACGAACGTCCTGCTTTCGCTTTACGCTTTACTTCACTGCAGGAGGAAAACAGCTTTAATGTTACGGAATAAATAAGAGACACGACCGTGTGAAGGAATTCTGACAGTCGGTTGTCGATCCTTTTGATTTGGTCCTCGTAGCACCCCAGAGCATCTCTTAATCTGCACCTCAAACGTATAAAGCACAGGGTCATATTATTGTTATATTATTAATATCAATGCGCCAGGACCTTCTTGTTTCTATAGTAACAGCCAGACAATCTCCTTTAGACTAATCATCGGTGAGAATCCGTGAAATACAGTAATAAAGTTTTATGTCAGGACATATAAAAGTATGGCATTCATATTACTGGTTGCCATAGTGATAAGGTCACTCAGTGGGCGGAGCTACTGATAAAAACGCGCGTTTGTTGCGGTTTATACGTATTAAGTAAAACTTTGTAACATGCTTTTCCTAAAATAACCTCACAAACAAAATAACGCACATTTATCAAGGATCTGTTTTTTTTTTTTTTTTCTATACACAAAAAATGATGTTTGATCTTTCATTCCTGCACCTCTCTACTCCCAGACTCTGACTTCCTTCCTTCTCCAGGACAAACCGGAGCGTTCAAACCGCCAGAAAGGTTTCTGTGTTCAAAAAAAGAATTGGCGTTGAGGTTTGAATAACAGCGTGTCAGGCAGGAGAGGAGGCCCGTGGCCTGGGATGAATTCCTGATTCTGAAAGCTGAGCTGTTTTATTCGGGATGTGGGGAACTGAGGTAGCGGAGGTAACGTAGACCCCAGAAAAAGGAAGCTGATATCTGAATGACCTTACTGTTACCTTGGCGACAGCGTAGCGCTCTCGTCTTCCTGGTGCTCTGAAAATGCAGCACCGTCCCAGGAACTGGCCGTTCACTCATTTCCTGTCTGTCGCCTGTTTGAATTATGCACCTCTCTCTCTCTCTCTTTCTCTCTCTCTCTCTCTCTCTCTCTCTCTCTCCATACTGTTTCATTCCCTTTGGCACCACGTCCTTGGAAAGCATTTAGCATTCAGACATTGGGGGCAGCTCGCTGATGGACGCCTTCTCGAGAAAGCTTTCCAGCGCTAAAGAATTCTGGCCTTGTCTTTTTTTGTTTTTTAAGAAGCAGTGATTTTGTTCATGAATTCATCCAGTGGTGTGATGTGTTCAGACATTACAGTAGGTTACATTCCAACCCAGCATTATTTACAGGTTCTCTTTCTTTCTTTTTTCTTTCCTTCTTCTATTAAGCTGCTTGTTTTTCTGCCAAAAGCTGAAAAAGTGTTTACCCCAGAAATGATCTAAGAATCTTTAACTGTCCATCAAAACTGATTTTTCTCTTCTGAAGGGTTTTGGATGTGAACATGAGCAAGTCCACCGTAAAAGTAAAGCACATAATCTTTACATTATAGAGTTAAGAGGTTTAAGTGGAACTGAGTTGTAGGATGAGGGAAACTCAGATGAAGAACCTTTCATGGTTCCTCAACAGTAGGATCAAAAATGCCTTGTAGGTTCTAGAATGAATCTTTCTTCATTTGCCTAACACCTTAGGGGCTGGGGGTTTGGTTCCTCCCTCCACCCTGTGTGTGTGTGTGTGTGTGTGTGTGTGTGTGTGTGTGTGTGTGTGTGTGTGTTTGTGTGTGCATGGTTTGCATGTTCTCCCTGTGTTTCCTGAGGGTTCTTCAGTTTCCTCTCTAAATTGGTGCCCCATCTAGGGTGTCCTCCATGGATGGATGGATGGATGGATGGATGGATGGATGGATAGAGGGATAAGTGAATGGATGGAAAGTGGGATGGATGACTGGATAGATTAATGGATGCATGGTTGGTTGGATGGATGGATGGATGGATGGATGGTGGAAGGATGGACAGCTCTGAAATCCTTAGAGGAAATCAAGAGTACAAGAACATGATACCATGAGTGAGATTTTACCCAAAAGAAACACAACTTTGTTCTAACACACTTATAAATGTTCTCTGGCTAGATTAAACAATAAAGGTGGAACCAGAACTCTGGGAGAAACACAGCATGGTTCTAGATTTTGGTTCTATAACCTCACTCACTCACTCACTCACTCACTCACTCACTCACTCATTTTCTACCGCTTATCCGAACTACCTCGGGTCACGGGGAGCCTGTGCCTATCTCAGGTGTCATCGGGCATCAAGGCAGGATACACCCTGGACGGAGTGCCAACCCATCACAGGGCACACACACACTCTCTCATTCACTCACGCAATCACACACTACGGACAATTTTCCAGAGATGCCAATCAACCTACCATGCATGTCTTTGGACCGGGGGAGGAAACCGGAGTACCCAGAGGAAACCCCCGAGGCACGGGGAGAACATGCAAACTCCACACACACAAGGCGGAGGCGGGAATCGAACCCCCAACCCTAGAGGTGTGAGGCGAACGTGCTAACCACTAAGCCACCGTGCCCCCCCGGTTCTAGAACCTTTGTGTTATAATGTTAGTGGCTGTTCAAATATGTCACCTGAGTCAGTTGGGTTCTTTTAGGAAATACTCCAGTCTGTGGTGACTCAGCTCTAAACAATACCTTCTATGTAGAACCTTTAAAGGTTCCTCCAGAGGAACGACAGAAGAACGCAAGTGAGCATGGGTTTATCTTGCTTCCGTAGTCAAGGCAAAAGTGTATTTTGACGTGGAACATTGTCTTGAGTAGAACGCAGTGTGAGTCTTATATACTGTAAAGTCATAGATCTGTTTGACTTCATGTTTGTTTGCTTCCACTAATCCTCAACACCACTGAGTGCTTTCATCTTGTTCTGGACTGTGAGAGAACCGAACTCAAGCTGGTAAGAAGCCAGAGGAACTGAGTTGCATTCGCTGTCTTTTACACGCATCATGTGTGTGAGTGTGTGTGTGTGTGATAGACTCCACCATAGCAGCCTGCAGTCTGCTTTTCCATCGGGAATCCGTTCTCGCTCGCTGAGGTTCTCTCTAAGGCCCAGGAGCACGTGGACGCAGTCGTTATCTCAGACGGGCCTCTCGCTGACCTCCTTCAGCCAGGTGTCTGGCTACATTTGGCAGTCCTGTCTGTCCTTTTAGCAGTAAGGAGGGAGCGAGTGAAGGCGGAACGGAATGGTGCTTTGACGAGCCCGAGGAACAAAAACATGCTAATTTTGGATTTGTCTCAATGAGAAACAGTCATCAATAAACATTTCACAGCGCTCAGACAAAACTATGTATCTCTATGGCATCTTGTCTTTATTTAACACAAAGCGATCTTAACCCTTCTTCTGTGTGTGTGTGTGTGTATGTGTGTTTTTATTTTATTTTGGAACAAAAAAGAGTTGCTAGAGTGCAAGAGTTCTGCTCTGTCCAGACTGCAGGGCTGAAGCTCCCTGGAAGGCTGTTAACTGGGGATTTATTATCCTCGTTTCAATTTTCGGTGCGTGTTCCCCTAGAAATGAGGGAATTATAAAAACGAGGGGCTGTTTTTCACCGTGCGGGACGGCCGAGATCCAGCCGACATCCAGCTCCGTTGGTTTTTACACGTCCCTGAGTGTGCTGCGAGAAGTGAGCTGCTTCAGTAAGACCTTGTTTTTTTTTTTTTTTGGAAGTCTGGACAGCACATTAAGTTGGAGTAATGAACAGGCCGAGTCTAATGTGTTAAAATCCTCGCTGTGTGAGGTTGTGCGTCACTCCGGAGAGACCAGGCCAGACTTCGCTCTGTCGTGGCTCGAGCTCCTTTGTATTGGTCAGTGTTTCAAACTGTTCCCTTCTCTGTGAACTTTCAGTGCTGCTGAAATCCTTGTGTTTTTGTTTACATTTTGCATTAGTGTACATTTTAGGGGGGGCAAGGTGGCTTAGTGGTTAACACGTTTAACTCACACCTCCAGGGTTGGGGGTTCGATTCCCGCCTCCACCTTGTGTGTGTGGAGTTTGCATGTTCTCCCCGTGCCTCGGGGGTTTCCGCCGGGTACTCCGGTTTCCTCCCCCGGTCCAAAGACATGCATGGTAGGTTGATTGGCATCTCTGGAAAATTGTCCGTAGTGTGTGATTGTGTGAGTGAATGAGAGTGTGTGTGTGCCCTGCGATGGGTTGGCACTCCGTCCAGGGTGTATCCTGCCTTGATGCCCGATGACGCCTGAGATAGGCACAGGCTCCCCGTGACCCGAGGTAGTTCGGATAAGCGGTAGAAAATGAGTGAGTGAGGGTGAGAGTGAGAGTACATTTTAGATACGTTTGTTTTGTTCCAGGAAAGGTGACGATAACTCAAATCAACACTGTTTCAAACACCTAGGACTTCGAGACGGACAACTACAACAGAAAAAAAATCCTTCCGAACCAGAGCCTGGACTAA
>NC_083466.1:25768328-25840828 GCF_030014155.1 Tachysurus vachellii | reverse complement strand
CAGACACAGATACAGACACAGGTACAGATACAGATACAGACACAGATACAGACACAGATACAGACACAGATACAGATACAGACACAGATACAAACACAGGTACAGACACAGGTACAGACACAGATACAGACACATGGTACAGGCACATATACAGACACAGATACAGACACAGATACAGACACAGATACAGACACATGGTACAGACACAGATACAGACACATGGTACAGACACAGATACAGATACCGATACAGACACAGACACAGATACAGACACAGATACAGATACAGACAGAGATACAGATACAGACAGAGACACAGACACATGGTACAGACACAGATACAGATACCGATACAGACACAGACACAGATACAGACACAGATACAGATACAGACACAGATACAGATACAGACAGAGACACAGACACATGGTACAGACACAGATACAGACACATGGTACAGACACAGATACAGAAACAGACACAGAAACAGACACATGGTACAGACACAGATACAGACACAGATACAGACACATGGTACAGACACAGATACAGACACAGATACAGACACAGATACAGACACATGGTACAGACACATGGTACAGACACAGATACAGATACAGACACAGATACAGACACATGGTACAGACACAGATACAGACACATGGTACAGACACAGATACAGACACAGATACAGACACATGATACAGATACAGACACAGATACAGACACAGATACAGACACAGATACAGACACATGGTACAGACACAGATACAGACACATGGTACAGACACAGATACAGACACAGATACAGACACATGATACAGACACATGGCACAGACACAGATACATACACAGATACAGATACAGATACAGACACAGATACAGACACAGATACAGACACATGGTACAGACACAGATACAGACACAGATACAGACACATGGTACAGACACATGGTACAGACACAGATACAGACACAGATACAGACACAGATACAGACACAGATACAGACACAGATACAGACACATGATACAGACACAGATACAGACACATGATACAGACACATGGCACAGACACAGATACAGACACAGATACAGATACAGACACAGATACAGACACAGATACAGACACATGGCACAGACACAGATACAGACACAGATACAGACACATGGTACAGACACAGATACAGACACATGGTACAGGCATCGATCAGCTTGATGTACAGTAAAGTAAATAAAAACAACCAACTGTTCAACTAAGAAACAAGGAGACAGAGAAATAAATACATACAGAAATAATTCAGATGATTATAAAAAGTGCCTATAAAATGTTATAGTCTATTTAAAAATATTATAAACAAACAAACAAACAAACTAAATAAATAAATAAATAAATAAATAAATAAATAACACTTTTTCTAATACAGACAAAGTAAATTATAAATGAGAAATTAAAAAACAAACAAATTTAACAGATGTGTGTGTCTCAGACGTGTGTGTGTCTCAGACATGTGTGTGTCTCAGGTGTGTGTGTGTGTCTCAGACATGTGTGTGTCTCAGACGTGTATGTTTCTCAGACATGTCTGTTTGTGTGAGTGTGTGTGTGTGTCTCAGACATGGGTGTGTCTCAGATGTGTGTGTGTGTCTCAGACATGGCTGTGTGTGTGTGTGTGTGTGTGTGTGTGTTTGTGTGTGTGTGTGTGTGAGTGTCTGTGAGTATGTGTGTGTCTCAGATGTATTTGTCAATTACATGCACTGTGAGCATTTGGAAGTAATTTGCTGCCATTAATGTGAGCATTATTTCAATTGTAATAATTATGGGTTAAATGGTCAGAGCATATGTAAGGTATTCTTAGACTGGACTTACTGCTGGGACACACACTACACACACTACACACACATTTCATGCTCTCTTACACAGGTGCAGGTGTGAATGCCGCATCGCATCCCATCCCATCACATCGCTTCACATGTCACCATGTTGGCTGTGACAAGACGCACCACTGACGACCATCACGTGCGCACGAGTGAGCTTCAGTAATCCGACCCGCGTTTGGCTCGGACGCAGCGAATCAAATCACGCATGTCGAGATCGATAAGCGCTCGGACTGCGCTCGTTTCCTGCCTTCGCTCTCTGCGGTTTGACCTCTGAGCAACCTCTGTGGAGTTGCAGCACAGATTTCAACTGTAGAAAACTACTTTGAACAACAAACTTTTTCATAACTTGTCAAGCTTGTGTGTGTGTGTGTGAGACTGAAAGTGTTCGTAGAGAACCTTCCTACAGCCAATCCTCTCCTCTTACTCCCTCTTAAGGAAGTCTGCTACCAGAACAACGGCGAGAACAAGACCACCGAAGCGAATTCCTCATCTCCAGCCGCCGACCCCGGAGGCCCATAAAAAGCCTTTTAAACAAAGAATTTAAAGAGCAGGGTTTGTGTAAACCGTGTTTGCAGGGGCGCTCGGTGAGAAAATGAAAGCCCTAATTGTTCGCATTCCAACAGTTTTCGATACATAAACGATGTGAAGATCAGCCGTGAAGGGGCCAGCTGTTAGTCATTTGGGGCACAGATAATAATCAGAGCTTCATGCAAAGCAGTGTTCCTCTGACAGGCCTTGAGGCTCGAGCCTGCGCTGGGACGGGATCTGAGACGGTGAACCAATGCTTGGTTTAGTTTAAATAACCTTGGAATGGGTGTGTGTGTGTGTTGGGGGATTGTGTCTTCACACACACACACAGAGGCATACTGTAAGATGACCGCTAAGACGGAGCAAAGATGACCATATAGAGACAAGACATATTATTTTTTCTTTTTATAGAGACGTATTTATTTGTTTGTTTTCTTTGCTATTAAACAATTTTAAATGCAAATAAAAGCCATATAGTTTTTGTTCTGTTTATTTATTTATTTATTTATTTATTTATTTATTTACATTTATTTTTTGTTCATACATTTTATTTTATTTATTTATTTTATTTCATGAGATGAAGATTTAAATAACAATGCAAAATCTTTGTACATTGGTGTGGTTGCCATTTTATTATAACTTTTTATTGTTTGTTAATACAGTAAAAAATAAAACCTCTGTATAAATTTTCAATACTTTTTTTTATTATTTGATAATACTGGTGATCAAGACATTTTTAGAGACAAAATCAAGAGATTTTTAAATATTTAATTTGATTAATTTTATGTTGAGGGATCAAAACATAAACACAATTTTTTTCATAATCTGGGAGACAAAGTAAGTTTATTATTATTATTATTTTAATTTAATTGTATTTGTTAAACTTATAAAAACATTGTTAAAATCTATATATACATAATCTATTTTATTATCTATCTATCTATCTATCTATCTATCTATCTATCTATCTATCTATCTATCAATCTATCTAACTATCTATTCTGCCGTAAGTAAAATAAATAACTTTATGCAGATGTTTCTGCACCAGATACTAAAGAAGAACAAACCCTGCACACATCTGTCTCAGATATCTCTGTGTAGGCTCCACATGCGACGGCTGATATTTATAAGGCCGTGAAATCAGCACTGACAAGCTCCATACACAAAAGCCGCAAACCGTCACAACATGATGTCTGTATCAGGGCGAGTAACGGCTTGGCTACACGACCAGCGTGTCAGCATGACTTAGCCTGCTAGAGCGTAAACCTAGCATGGCATCATCTATAAAGATCGCAGAGTTACGAGAGAAATCTGAAATCCTCGTCTGGAAGAGTGGAGTGGAAGCAGCTGCGGCGTTCCTGTAAGTCTGAAACGTTGTGTAGAACCCACAGACCTGCTGTCATTCTGAGGGTCACAGCACGGGCTCTTCAGCAGAGCTCGCTATGGTTCTCTGAGTTAATCCGGTTTCACACCTCAGGCAGCCGTGAAGCTGTTCGACTGGAAGAAGTTCACACAGTGATACACTCAGAGCAGCTGGAGCTTTTTCTTCAGGATATTTCACCACTTATCCTCAGTGCTACCAAATAACAGAAGATTCAGGAACAAATGTGTCATCTGGGGAATTCACTCATGTCAAACAGCATGACAATGCAGCTGTGCACAAAGCACAAAGCTCCATCGAGTCATGGTGTGGAGGTTAACTTTGGAGGGGAAGAACTCAAGAGCTCTGATTCTGACTCAACACCGTTCATCACCTGTGGGACGAACTGGAGTCTCCTCAACGTCCCAAAATCAGAATCTGATCTCTTGGAGCTGAATCCAGTCAAGAAGAGAAGAGAAGAGAAGAGAAGAGAAGAGAAGAGAAGAGAAGAGAAGAGAAGAGAAGAGAAGAGAAGAGAGAAGAGTAGAGAAGAAGAGCGAAGAGTAGAGAAGAGAGGAGAGGAGAGGAAAGGAGAGGAGAGGAGAGGAGAGGAGAGGAGAGGAGAGGAGAAAGGAAGAGTGTAGAGGAGAAGAGAAGAGAAGAGAAGAGAAGAGAAGAGAAGAGAAGAGAAGAGAAGAGAAGAGAAGAGAAGAGAAGAGAGGAGAAAGGAAGAGTGTAGAGGAGAAGAGAAGAGAAGAAGAGTGAAGAGAAGAGAAGAAGAGTGAAGAGTAGAGAAGAGAAGAAGAGTGAAGAGTAGAGAAGAGAGGAGAGGAGAGGAGAGGAGAGGAGAAAGGAAGAGTGTAGAGGAGAAGAGAAGAGAAGAAGAGTGAAGAGAAGAGAAGAAGAGTGAAGAGTAGAGAAGAGAAGAAGAGTGAAGAGTAGAGAAGAGAGGAGAGGAGAGGAGAGGAGAGGAGAGGAGAAAGGAAGAGTGTAGAGGAGAAGAGAAGAGAAGAGAAGAGAAGAGAAGAGAAGAGAAGAGAAGAGAAGAGAAGAAGAGTGAAGAGGAGAAGAGAAGAAGAGTGTACAGGATAAGAGAAGAGAAGAAGAGTGAAGAGGAGAAGAGGTGAAGAGAAGAAGAGTGTAGAGGAGAAGAGAGGAGAGAAGAGAAGAGAAGAGAAGAGTGTAGAGGAGAAGAGAAGAGAAGAGAAGAGAAGAGAAGAGAAGAGAAGAGAAGAGAAGAGAAGAGAAGAGAGGAAGAGTGAAGAAGAGAAGAGAAGAGAAGAAAAGAGAAGAGAAGAAAAGAGAGGAGTGGAGAAGAGAAGAGAAGAGAAGAGAAGAGAGGAGAAGAGAAGAAGAGTAAAGAGGAGAAGAGAAGAGAAGAGAAGAGAGGAGAGGAGAGGAGAGGAGAGGAGAGGAGAGGAGAAGAGAAGACAAGAAGAGAAGAGAAGAGAAGAGGAGAGAAGAGAAGAGAAGAGGAAAGAAGAGAAGAGAAGAAGAGTAAAGAGAAGAAGAGTAAAGGGGAGAAGAGAAGAGAAGAGAAGAGAAGAGAAGAGAAGAGAGGAGGGAAGAAGAGAAGAGAAGAAGAGTAAAGAGAAGAAGAGTAAAGGGGAGAAGAGAAGAGAAGAGAGGAGTGGAGAGGAGAAAGGAAGAGTGTAGAGGAGAAGAGAAGAGAAGAGAAGAGAAGAGAAGAGAAGAGAAGAGAAGAGAAAAGAAGAGAAGAGAAGAGATGAGAAGAGAAGAATGGAGCTTATGGTGCACTGATGGTGATTGGGAAACATACTTAAATGGAAAAAAATCCAATACAACGTTAATTTTCTACGATTTAAAAAAAACTCGCCAGTTCTTCGATTCTCTGTTTCAAAGCTGGCGTTCTGTTCACTTCTCTTGACATGTGTCTACATCCCCGGGACAAGCTGCTTGCCCCCAGGTCTTATGTTCTCCTGACAGGTATGTTGCCGCTCCTCATTCAGAGGATTAGTATGATCCTGTAACATCCCTCCCTCCGTCCCTCTCCACTGGAATGCGTCCTGGCCTAAAGTGTGAAGAGCTGAGCCGGAGCGAGGCGGGACACATGACCTGCAGCGAAGAGGAGAGGTTAAAGGCGTGGAGGAAGTGTCTTCCTGTCCCGGATACCGCACCCGTTTTCACATCACGCTGAAGGACTGGGGTCAGCGCAGAAGGCCAGGAAGAGGTGCATTACAAAGGAGGTGGAAGGTGGAAGACATTTCAAGGCACACAAAAGAGAGAGGTGCTTAATGGTGGCCAGCAAGAGCTAGTGTTCAGGGTGGTGTTGTGTTACATCGGATAAGTAAAGAACAAACACTGAGCATTGTCATTTCCTGGGAAGAGCATCCTACAGCACCAAAGCAAATAAAATCTTACCCCAGGTTCAAATTTCTACTTAGAACACCAACAAAACATGACAGAAAATGTTTTTATTCCTTTTTTATGTTTTTCTCAGAGGCCAAAAAAAATTAACTTTCCTTCTTTTTTTTTTATCGTGTCCATGTTGACGATCGAACGTCTTTGTCACGTCTCACTCCACAGCGGCGTTAATACGAAGCTCATCTGAAAACTAGACACTCAGGACAGAAAAGCAGACGCTCTGATTGGTCAGAAGGTGTTGAGTGTTGATTTTTTATAAGAAAGAAAATAGATGAATGAAAGTCAGCAGTTACAACGAGTTAACACTGGAGACTCCTTCTTAAATATTAAATAAACCCTGAACTTATCAACGATTGTTCACGCCGTTGTTTTGTTTTATGTGACGCTTCTGACGCACACGTCCTTGTGTAAGCTGTTACTAAGCAACCATGATTATAAAAGTGCATTCTGTGATCTCTCTGTAACTCCTTGTGCACGGATTTAGAGAAAGAATTAAGTTCGGACGTTCCATGTGTCGGATGCTACACATTTCTACACCATCTGTCGAGGTGACAATCGGTACGATTGTTAATAGTAAACATCCACAGCTGGCTCGGAGGAATTATTACACACTGTGAATGCAGCAGGAATGAAGAAGGCCATACCTGGAACATGAGCCTGATAAATCAGATATCGGAGATGACGCACCGTGACCTTGATGGCTTGATGCGGAAAAAAGGGGATCAGAGCTCGAAGGCGTCTGTGGAATGAGAGAGAGAGAGAGAGAGAGAGAGAGAGAGAGAGAGAGAGAGAGAGAGGATGGGTTTTTTGAAGGACACAGAATCTCGGGCGCCATGAGGTAGAACTCGTGAAATGCTACGCCGTCGTCCCTCAGACTAAAGGGGTATGAGAAGGGAACAAGGAGAGGCCATGCTGAACATTAATCACTCAGTGTGTGACCGTGTGTGTGTGTGTGTGTGTGAGCAAGTGTCATCCTGCATGTCCTCTCGTGTGCTACTGTGGGTGTAACCAGAGAGAGACAGACACACAGACAGAAAGAAGAAACGGTGTGTGACACAATACACCCGGAGAAAGAAGCTCAAACAGCTGAAACATGACGTGGTTTAAAAATACACAGAAATGTCACCTTTTTTTATGATGAAATGACTCTTTCTTTTGTATGTTAAGGAAACTGCAGTTACAGTAAAAATGGCTGGACGTCATGTTTTTGCTTTTGGTCTCCCGCTTACTCCCGCTTCAGGTTGAGGGGCAACACCTCCTTCCTTCATCCAACAGATACTAACTCTGTTAATGCAGAGAGTCAACCGTACAAGGTATTTTATAAATAATCAATGCTTTCTGACCAATCAGCTTCGAGAACAGCACCGTGGTCTAAATACAAATCAAACCAACTAAGATTCACTTCCTGTTTGAGATGAGAGAAGAAATATTGAGGATTTTTATTTACTTACCTGCTTAGAGTAAGTGACTGCATCCACTATTTACAGTTATTTACTAAATAGTTATTATTGTAAAAAAAATATTATTTCTTTATATATATATATATATATATATATATATATATATATATATATTATATTCAAGTCAAGTCAAGTCAACTTTATTTATAGAGCACATTTAAAAACAACAGCTGTTGGCCAAAGTGCTGTACAGAAATAAAGCATATAATAAAATACAAAACAAGATACAAAATGCAAAAGTCAACATAGGACACAACAACAGATAATAGACTAAGGTTATACCAGTGAGCTTACCTATGATCATACATAACAGTAAAAAGATAAGTTTTAAGAAGAGACTTAAAATCTGCGTATGTTGGTGCTGTTCTTATATAGGGTGGTAACTTTTTCCATAACTGTGGAGCAGCCACTGAAAAGGCGCGATCACCTTTCGATTTCAGTCGAGTCCTAGGAACAGTCAACTGAAGACTACCAGTTGCCCGAAGTTCCCTAGAGAAATTACATTGTAACAGAAGGAGATCAGAGATATAGGATGGAGCCAATCCATGGAGACCCTTATAGACAAACAGCAGTGTCTTAAAATGAATACGAAATTGAACTGGAAGTATGTTCCCTCTTCCTTGTTCCAAGTTGAAGACGAGACAATAGAGACTGTGAAACACCCAAGTACAGTACATTACAATAATCTAATCTGGATGAAATAAAAGCATGTATTACAGTCTCCATGTCTTTTGATGTTAAGAATGACTTCATCTTTGCAATGTTCTTTAACTGATAAAAACAACTTCTAACCACAGCATTGATCTGGTTATCAAAAGTCAAGGCAGAATCAAAAGTAATGCCTAAGTTTCTGCCATGTGAATGATGATTATTAGATAGAGGTCCCAGTTTACTAGCCACTACCTCCATAGAAGCAGGGGAGCCAAAGATTAAGACCTCAGTCTTAGACTCATTTAACTGAAGGAAGTTGGCAGACATCCACTCTTTGACCTCTCTCAGACAATCAGACAGACACTGTAAACTGGAGACGTCCTTTGGGTGCACGGGAACATAACACTGAGTATCATCTGCGTAACAGTGGTATGAAACATTGTGCCTCCTAAATATTGCATACAAAGGAAGCATGTATAAAGAAAATAGAGCAGGACCCAAAATTGAGCCCTGCGGGACCCCATACAAAACTGGTGCACAAGATGATGAATATTTACCAGTCTCTATAGAGAGGGTTCTATCCTTTAAATAGGATAGAAACCAATCTAAAACACGTCCTTGAATCCCAATTTGCTGTAAGAGGTTTAAAAGAATGCCATGATCGAGTGTGTCAAATGCCGCACTAAGGTCCAGAAGGATTAAAACCGCACAAATTCCAGAATCAACAATAAGTCATTTAGATCTTTCAGCAATGCAGATTCCGTACTGTGTTGAGGTCTAAAAGCCAGACTTTATCAAAATCACCATTTTCCTGTAGAAAGGAAGAAAGCTGATTAAACACAACCTTCTCCAAAACTTTTGATAAAAACGGTAATTTAGAAATAGGACGGTAATTATTTAGATCTGTTGAAACAAGATTTGTTTTTTTAAGTAGTGGCTGTACAGTGGCATGTTTAAAATAGGATGGGACTATGCCACTGATTAAACTCACTCACTCACTCACTCACTTTCTACCGCTTATCCGAACTACCTCGGGTCACCCGGAGGAAACCCCTGAGGCACGGGGAGAACATGCAAACTCCAAACACACAAGGTGGAGGCGGGAATCGAACCCCCAACCCTGGAGGTGTGAGGCGAACGTTCTAACCACTAAGCCACTGTTCCCCCCGCTGATTAAACTGCTATTAATTATTGACAGTAAACTAGGACTAATAGAGTTCTAGTGTGTCTAATAAAAGACGAGGAGGGACAACATCCGATGAACAAAAGGTGGGCTTCAATTTATGGATGCACCAAATAACTGTGAGACACAGTTCACATGCACGGTAATACGCTGTAATTGTCCTATACAGCCTTTTTACACCTGGTCACTTCATGTGTTTTCTCTGATCCAATAGCTATCTGATTTGTTAAAACTGTTCCATTTACATTAGGCCACATAAATGCGTCTCGGCGAATCGGATATCGATCCGATCTTTCTACTCCCGCCCAATATGCAAATATATTTTACCTCATTTCTGGGGTAATTGAAACGGAACACATGCACACACACACACACACACACACACACACACACACACACACACAAACAACCACGCAACCACGTGCACACACACATACGCACGCGCACACACACACGCACGCGCACACACACACACACACACACAACCACGTGCACACACACACACACACGCACACACATACACACACACACACACAACCACGTGCGCACACATACACACACACGCACAAACACAAATATAAGGTCATTTCTTCCTGCAGCCATCAAACTGCACTCTTTCTCCACTGTACTCAAACTTGCACCTTAACCTATCTACTGTATAGATGTATACAGACTACATTCACTTTCATCCTTAATCCATGTCTGAATGTACAGCCACAATAACATTAAATGTGTTAAATTAATTACATTTCCAAACATTATAACATGCTACTTCGGCTCAAATATTTCTTTGAGCCTTCCTTATCTTTGCATACAGTATTTACAGAACATTATTGTCAAATGTTTTACACATTATATATATATATATATATATATATATATATATATATATATATATATATATATATATATATAAATATATCCATCCATCCATCCATCCATCTTCTACCGCTTATCCGGGGCCGGGTCGCGGGGGCAGCAGTCTGAGCAGGGACACTCAGACTTCCCTCTCCCCAGACACTTCCTCCAGCTCCTCCGGGGGAATACCGAGGCGTTCCCAGGCCAGCCGAGAGACATAGTCCCTCCAGCGTGTCCTAGGTCTTCCCCGGGGCCTCCTCCCGGTTGGACATTCCCGGAACACCTGCCCAGGGAGGCGTCCAGGAGGCATCCGGAACAGATGCCCGAGCCACCTCAGCTGACTCCTCTCGATGTGGAGGAGCAGCGGCTCTACTCTGAGCTCCTCCCGAGTGACCGAGCTCCTCACCCTATCTCTAAGGGAGCGCCCAGCCACTCATTCAAGGAAACTCATTTCGGCCGCCTGTATCCGGGATCTTGTCCTTTCTGTCATGACCCAAAGCTCATGACCATAGGTAAGGGTAGGAACGTAGATCGACTGGTAAATAGAGAGCTTCGCCTTGCGGCTCAGCTCTTTCTTCACCACAACAGACCGGTATATCGACCGCATCACTGCAGAAGATACACCGACCCGCCTGTCGATCTCCCGCTCCATCCTTCCCTCACTCGTGAACAAGACCCCAAGATACTTAAACTCCTCCACTTGAGGCAGGAGCTTTCCACCAACCCAAAGGGGACAAGCCACCCTTTTCCGGCTATATATATATATGTGTGATATATAATGTGTAAAACATTTGACAATCATACACACACACACATGCACAAGTGTGATATATAAATGTGTGTGTTTGTGTGTGTATGATTGTCAAATGTTTTACACATTATATATATATTTTTAATACAATTTGAATTACGTTTGGATTTTACTAGATGTATATACCCTAAAACAATCGGCACAAACAACACTGTAGGATTTAATCTTCATGATAATGTGGATATAACGTATGAAATGGAGTGAAAATTAAATGTCATTAAGTCTTATAATGGGGTCACGGTGGCTTAGTGGTTAGCACGTTCGCCTCACTCCTCCAGGGTCGGGGTTCGATTCCCGCCTTCACCTTGTTTGTGTGGAGTTTGCATGTTCTCCCCGTGCCTCGGGGGTTTCCTCCGGGTACCCCGGTTTCCTCCCCCGGTCCAAAGACATGCATGGTAGGTTGATTGGCATCTCTGGAAAATTGTCACTAGTGTGTGATTGCATGAGTGAATGAGAGTGTGTTTGTGCCCTGTGATGGGTTGGCGGGTGTATCCTGCCTTGATGCCCGATGACGCCTGAGATAGGCACAGGCTCCCCGTGACCCGAGGTAGTTCGGATAAGCGGTAGAAGATGAATGAATGAATGAATAATTCTTATAATCGTTCTTCTCACATGTATTTTCTACAATCTAACTTCAGTTCACGACCTCACCATCTGTGTCGCCAATTCCCTTTGTCTCCAGAATGTGCATACGCACGTCTCAAAGTTTGCTTAAAGGTGCGCACATTTTCCCGTCAAGTTTGATTTTTATAGAGCACAACCTTTGCGCGAAAACTGGCGTACGCACGTTTCCAGCCCCGTTTTGTGCGTACGCACGCTTTATAAATGAGACCCGTGGTCTTTTTACCATCGGATAGCTATCGGATCACAGAAAACGCATGAAGTGACCAGGTGTAAAAAGCCCCTAAGTTTCCATGAAACCAAACAGCATCTATTTATTCCTCATCAGACCTGAATGAAAAAAGCTCTGATAATCAGTTTCTTCACTATTTTCTAAAAGCAATTTATTTTTTATAAGCGTTTATTTTTATTAGCAATTAACATTTAAATTGACACTTTTAACCAGGAATTAACGAACAGCTCTTCAAATTGTAGAAACAGATGAACATGTAGATTTGAAGTCTGCATGAAACATAACCTGTATATATAAATTCATCAATTTCCTGCTGCATTAAATGATTTATTTTGACAAAAACAGCTATTCAAATGTTTGCAACCTGCATTTCATTAAACCTTTAATGTATAATTATTTTCCTTTACAATCTTGCTGCACCTTTATAATTTTACTGTAATATGTAATAAAACATAATGACTATGATATGATACTGAGCATCGTGATAGATAAGATTCTATCTAATTCTCTTTCTTCTGTACCATCATCCAGGTCAAGCTTATAAAGTTCTATTAATAATGATGCATCGATATAAAGTTATATATTAGTTTCCTTGTATTGGACTTCTTGGATTTCCTTGTAATGCTTTCACAATTACTTGCTTTTTGACCCTGGATCCCAGACTTGATGATAGATTTGATTCTAACTAATTATGTTTGCCTGTTTTAATCCCAGGCATAGATTAAATATTGGAGAATAAAATTATGTAGAAATGCATTTAATGTGTTCAGGGGCTTAGATACATATGTGCCTTTACATCTCCTGTTTCAGTTGCATTTTTCTTCATTAAGAACAAAGAACTTTGTCTATGCACTGATTATACACTATGATTATAGATTTAAACTACACACACACACACACACACACACACACACACTCACACTCACACTCACACACACGCACACACACACACACACACACGCACACACAAACACAAATATAAGGTCATTTCTTCCTGCAGCCATCAAACTGCACTCTTACTTCACTGTACTCAAACTTGCACCTTAACCTATCTACTGTATAGATGTATACAGACTACATACTGTAGGTTTACTCTTCATATTATACTCATTCTAGACTTACAATTTTTCTATTTTGGTTTAAATTTTTTATTGTCAATATTTTCATGAATTTAATATTTTAACTTGATCTTATTTGTTATCTTCATTCGATTCTTTATTCGGTTTGGATTTTGTTTTCCCTTAATAATAAAAACCTTCATTTAAAAACTGCATGTTGTGTTTACTTGTGTTATCTTTGACTAATATTTAAATTTGTTTGATGATCTGAAACATTAAAGTGTCACAAAAGTGTCACAAATGTGCAAAAAATTAAAAAATCATGAAGGGGGCAAACACTTTTTCACACCACTGTATATTTAAAAATATTACATCTCATCAACATCTATGATAAGAAGAAAGTCATATTTCCTAACAAAAATCCCACTTGCATTTGTAACTGTGGCCTAAGTGTCCAAATATATTTGGGGCAACTGCACAGTTGTAGTTTTGTCTAAATATACTTTCATCCTTAATCCATGTCTGAATGTACAGCCACAATAATATTAAATGTGTTAAATTAATTACATGTCCAAACATTATAACTTGCTTCATCAGCTCAAATATTCCATGTCCTTATCTTTGCATCTTTACAGACCATTTACAACATTGTGCAATAATCATTTATTTGTTTTAGATAAAAAAAATTTCTTTGGAAAGAGGAAGTTCCTGACAGTATCACTATATAAGCATCATCACTTACCTTCATTTGTTACATCAAGCGAGTAAAACCTCCTGATTAGATGTAAGTGGAGTTACGGTGAGGTATAACATACACAATTCTCATTACATTAACACAAATCATGCTTTTTTTCTTCCAGTGTGTGAAAACATAGAACTATGGCTTCTCAGACCAAAGTGGTGATGCTTCTTATTCTCGCCACAGCAGGAGCAGCTTTGGGTAAGAATCTTAACTCTATTAAGGATATTAGGATATAACTAAAAATAAAATTGTTAGTGAATGTGATATACGTTTTATGTAAAATTTTAATACAGCTGTTTTTTTGGTAGTTTGAAAATATCATATTATTAATAAATATATAATGTGGTTCTTATTGTGTGATTGGCAGATTGAACATCATTAAAATTTGTCATCTGTATCTATAAATAACAGAAATAATTGACCATAAATGATGACCTTTCCCCAATTTCCTTTTAAGCTGTGGCGAACACATCATCAGGTAAAATTAAAATATTAAAATCTTGAAAAGCAGCTAAATTGTAATTGTAACCACCAGGACTTACATTACTCTTTTCTTTCTTCTGGTTTCTAGAGGCTGATCCTGACATTGTGGAAGGTAATTAAAATACCTGCACAGATCAGTATGATATTAAGAATACCTCATTTGTACCAGCTTTACTTTCTTTTTATGTAATTAATTTATTTAAACTGATTATGTCCTATTACAGAAGTTATAAATATACAAAACCATTGGGGTAACATAGCGATTATTATTATTATTTTTTTTATCACCACAGAATCTTAAGGCTGCAAGTTAATGTATTAAGGCCATAACTAGACAAATAAGGGCTGAAATTTATAGCATTAAAGCAAGATTAAAGCAAGAATCATGTCATTAAGAACTATCTTCTATTTAGAGAAGAACAAGGGGTCTTGTAAGTGATGGTTTGGCCCCCACATAGACCTTAAACAGAAGCATTTAACAGAAAGATTTTATGCGTAAAAACTTTGCACAGTACTGTATGTCTTTATGCAACGTTTTATGGCCAGCAAAGTATACTTTATGGTCAGAATTATGCTGTTCTACTTTTAGTCCCCCTTTGATGTAATAATAAGCTCCACAAGCCCCACTTGGGCTCTTTATATATATATATATATATATATATTGTATATCTTTCTAGATCAGGCAGTAATGATTGCATTTTCTAACAAATGCCCAATTGGATGGTTCTACTATTATGGTCGATGCTACTTGTACAACGGCGTCAGACTGGATTGGGTTTCTGCAGAGGTTTATTTTAATTCTTTCCAACTGTATTTACATTTTCTCTATTTACACAAATGAATGAATGATTATTTCTTGGCCAATATCTACTATAGCTATTTGGTACCTGTATAAAGTTTAAAATGAGATTTATTTATGAGATTTATAAAGTGTCAGTTCCTTAATTGTGCATAATAACTGCAGGTAAGAACATGCAATGATGTTACAGTTCTGTTTGTTTTTCTAGACATTCTGTCAGAATTTTGATGCACACTTGGTCTCAATACACAGCGAGAATGAATATCAGCAGATAAAGTCTCTTATCCGTAGTTTTGACCCCATGGAGAATGCAGCATACATCGGCCTCAGTGACTGTCAGAAGGTAAGCAGGGGATCGTCTGACTGTATGGTGCATGATTTATTGACTTAAACATGGTAAAAAAAATTATTCAACTAAAACACCTTGTGATTTCCTCTGTTCATCTTTCAGGCTTATCAATTCTTTTGGTCTGATGGCACCAAACTGGGTTTCACCAAGTGGAATTCAGGACAACCAGATAATCGTAATAACATAGAGCGCTGTGTGCATATTAACTATGATAGTAAGTAAAAATTCTTACAGCTGTCTTTATCTTAATAGCTTGTGTCGTGTTGCTTTTGTTTGAACTCAAATACCATGATATTTACAAGTTGTTCAAATTCAACTAAAACACCTTGTGATTTCCTCTGTTCATCTTTCAGCCTTTTCAATTCTTTTGGTCTGATGGCACCAAATTGACTTTCACCAAGTGGAATCTAGGAGAACCAAATAATAACAACAACGAGTGCTGTGTGCATATGAATGCTAGTAGTAAGTAAAAATTCTTCTTCTGTGTGTATCTTAATAGCTTGTGGTGTGTTGCTTTTCTTTTAACTCAAACACCATGACATTTACAAGTTTATTTTTTCTGTTATCTGTAGGCGAAAAAAACTGGAATGATGTTCCTTGTAACCAGTGCTATGCCTCTGTGTGTGCCAAGAAAAGTGACTGAAACGCTTCCTACTGCATCTCACCAAATATAATACAACATTTTTCCTCGTCACTGATGAATTTATAAAATGATTCTGTGGCGGACTTCAATAACTTCAGCAATAAAAAATCTAAATATATATATATATATATATATATATATATATATATATATATATATATATATATATATATATATATATATATAAATGTAAATAAATTAAAAAAATGTTATTTGTTGTGTATGATTTTATTTTCTTCATGGTTATCAATTAATTGTCATTAAATACACTCTCAGAAAGATAGAGACATCGAGCACATGCAGAATCACACATGCAGAATTGTTTTGTCAAAACATCCCTAGATCCCTTAAGGTGATATTTTAACATGGGTTCTGGGGACACCAGGGGTCTGAGAGGTATAATATTTATTAATATTTATATAGCCAGATATAATACTGTACTGACGTTTCCCTGAAATCTGTTTTGTAGTTAAAAGGCATAAATATTGAGGTCTAAACTGGTCTATGACCAACAACCAACAAGAACTAGAAGAATATATATATATATATAATTATATATAATGTGTAAAACATTTGACAATCATACACACACACACACACACACACACACACACATATATATATATATATATATATATATATATATATATATATATATATATATATATATATATATATATATATGAATAAAATGCAAGTATTATCTGTTATGTAATCCATAGTCAATCAAGTCCAGTATTAATCTGATATTATTACCAACCAGCTCTGTGGCTCTTTCATAAGTCAACTGAACGCTTCAGTGAGTGGTGAAGTGAAATGTCAATCAGCATCAAATTGCCAATAATGCCAATTAAAATGAGTGGGTTTAAATGTTTCGGCTGGCCAATCAACCTGGGCTGGATGTCAGCGGGGTCCAGTGTCCCAATATGGTTTTACATGATCAATGGTACAACATGACTGAGTTTAGATATTACTAAGTGCTTAATAAACTACTACTTGAGCTTGTCTTCAATGAGCGTCTAATTGAGAGTATCAAAAATAGTGATCATTTTAAAAGAAGCAATAATATAAATCTTAAAAAAGTTTTTTTTACATAAGTATCTGTCTTTTGTCTGTGTATTTCATTTATTATCTGTAGTGGGCCCAGGTGTCTTCTTCTGTATATGTGATATCATCAGAAAGGTAAGATACATTACAGATACACATCTGCAATGCACATCTGTAACACACTTATCAGCTAATAGCACTATATTGGGTAATGAATTAAGCCAGAGATTGTATAGGCTCAGAGCCTTATGTGACAAACAGCATCTGTTTATTCCTCAGCACCTCACCAGTATCTACAGAGATGTCCCAGTCTGGTGAGGAATCCCTAAAGAAGAAGCAGGGTGATGCAAGAACAATCTCCAGATGGCCTTTCTGTAGGGTAAGAACATTTACATTTACATTTACATTTACAGCATTTGGCAGATGCCCTTATTCAGAGCGACGTACATAAGTGCTTAAATCTCTAACATTGAATACATTAATGCTGGCTCACTAAGTTACATACTTAAGATACCATGAGTTTAAAACATTTGTTCAAAGTTACAATGAAAAAGTGTCAAAGGTGTGTTTTTTGGATAAACATCTTTTATCCAAAATATTTGCAGACAATTTTACCATTTATATCACATGAAATATCAGACTTGCAAAGAACATGAGTTTTCATAATGCTACATCCAGAACCTTGCAGGTTCCTGCTGAAGGATTTATCACTCTTGTATTATGGGTGAACAAAATAAGGATTAGTATGACGAACAAGTGAATTAGAAAGTGAAAGAGTGAGAAAAAAAGCTACCCCCAAATGTAGCATGTTAAAGAAATGTATTTCCATCACAATTTGTTATGTTTTTATAAGCATCCTTCTCATATCTGTGTGTTTCTTTATGTGTAGAAGAAGAACAATGTCCATCCTGCAGCATATACAGAATGATAAGTTTAAGCAATAACCATATGATAGGCACAGAGCCCAAATAAATAAAAAAGAAATAAAAATTAGAATTTGACTCATAGGGCCTTTTTACACCTGGTCACTTCATGTGTGTTCTCTGATCCGATAGCTATCTGATTTGTTAAAACTGTTAGCTATCTGATTTGTAAATTTGTCCATTTACATTAGGCCACATAAATGCGTCTCGGCGAATCGGATATCGATCCGATCTTTCTACGCCCGCCCAATATGCAAATATATTTCCGGGGTAATTGAAATGGAACACGGTTGCTACAAAAAACAGCGTTTACTGTTTGCTGCATTTTCGCTGGTGGCAGCAGTGCATTTTAAGACCCAATGAGACACCTGGGTGAAAGATCACCTGTGAGTGACGTACTTCCGTTTGGGAGGAGTATAGCGCTGACGTATGTGGCTTGAACAACCACATTCATTTACACCTGTCCGGTTTCATCTGAAACGCGTCCCAGACCACCTCCTGAAGTGGTTTGTACCATCGGATTTATATCCGTCTCCAAAACGTTTCGGAGGGCATTTAGACCTGGTCTTTTTACCATTGGATAGCTATCTGATCACAGAAAACACATGAAGTCACCAGGTTTAAAAAGCCCCTAAGTTTCCATGAAACCAAACAGCATCTATTTATTCCTCATCTGACCTGAATGAAAAAAGCTCTGATAATCAGTTTCTTCACTATTGTCAGGACTCTGCCCGGACTTTGGCCATGTGCCTTTTTGTTTATGTTCGGTGTTCACGTGTCTGCCCCGCCCTTGTCTTTTCCTCCCCGCCTCTGCACACCTGTCCCTCATGTGTCATGATAATTTGTATTATTTAATTGAGCCGCGTTGCCTTGTGCAGCACGGAATCCTCTGTTGTCTTCTGTTGGCGTCATGTCTGTTGTCTTTGTCTCCTGTTTCGTGTTATTTTTAGTTAATAAACCCTGTTGTTTTGTTAAGCTGTCCTGCATTTGGGTCCGTTTTTATCCTGCGTCCATGACAGAAGGATTCCGCCAGACCAGGACCCAGCAGGACAGCTGCAGCTTGGACCGGCCGATATTGGGAGCATTTTTTTTCCTTGTTGGATTTTTTTTTTCCCCTGGACTTTGCGGGTTTTGGTGACATTTTTCCGCATTTTTCCGGTGAGGGCTTCCGGTTTCTCCGCGGTGGGCGCCGCCTCACTTCCTGGTTGCGGGCCATGTCACCAGCCCGAGTTTTGTTTTGTTTTTTCGGTGTCCTGTGACATCGCCCCGCATCTGTCCGGTGGGGGGCGTCGCTTCACATCCGGTTTCCGTGGAGGACGCCGCCCCACTTCCTGTCTGCGGGGGGTGTTGCAGGCCCGTGTTTTACTCCCTGGATTTTTTTTCTGTTTTGTGGAGGAGTTTTTTTTTTCCCCGCCCTCCCTCCCCTTTTCCTGGTTCTGAGAGGTGGGTCTGGCCGTGGTGCGTCGGGGGTTGTGCTCGGCCCTCCTGTTCGGCTGTGGACGTTGCTCGGCCACTCTGGCTGCGCCGCCGTGTGCCTTGCTCCCCCCACCTGCCTCGCCGTGTTTCTTGCTCCCCCCACCTGCCTCGCCGTGTGCCTTGCTCCCCCCACCTGCCTCGCCATGTGCCTTGCTCCCGCCTCCCGGACCCGTCGAGACTGTTAGGACGGATTGGCGCGTCGGGAGCCGCGCCTCGAGGGGGGGGTACTGTCAGGACTCTGCCTGGACTTTGGCCATGTGCCTTTTGTTTATGTTTCGTGTTCACATGTTTGCCCCGCCCTTGTCTTTTCCTCCCCGCCTCTGCACACCTGTCCCTCATGTTTGTTGATTATTTGTATTATTTAATTGAGCCGCGTTGCCTCGTGCAGCGCGGAATCCTGTTGTCTTTTCCTGTTGTCCTCGTCTGGTTTGTCTGTGTCCTGTTTAGTGTTTTTTTGTTAAGCTGTCCTGCATTCGGGTCTGTTTTTATCCCGTGTACATGACAACTATTTTCTAAAAGCAATTTATTTTTTATAAGCGTTTATTTTTATTAGCAATTAACATTTAAATTGACACTTTTAACCAGGAATTAATTAACAGCTCTTCAAATTGTAGAAACAGATGAACATGTAGATTTGAAGTCTGCATGAAACATAACCTGTATATATAAATTCATCAATTTCCTGCTGCATTAAATTATTTACTTTGACAAAAACAGCTATTCAAATGTTTGCAACCTGCATTTCATTAAACCTTTAATGTATAATTATTTTCCTTTACAATCTTGCTGCACCTTTATAATTTTACTGTAATATGTAATAAAACATAATGACTATGATATGACACTGAGCATCGTGATAGATAAGACAAATTGTCTTTCTTCTGTACCATCATCCAGGCCAAGCTTATAAAGTTCTATTGATAATGATGCATCAATATAAAGTTATATCTTAGTTTCCTTGTATTGCTTTCACAATTACTTGCTTTTTGACCCTCGATCCCAGACTTGATGATAGATTTGATTATAACTAATTATGTTTGCCTGTTTTAATCCCAGGCATAGATTAAATATTGGAGAATAAAATTATGTAGAAGTGCATTTAATGTGTTCAGGGGCTTAGATACATATGTGCCTTTACATCTCCTGTTTCAGTTGCATTTTTCTTCATTAAGAACAAAGAACTTTGTCTATGCACTGATTATACACTATGATTATAGACTTAAACTACACACACACGCACACACACGCACACACACAAGCACACACACGCTCACACTCACACACACGCACACACACACACGCACACACACACACACACACACGCACGCACACACACACACACGCACGCACACGCACGCGCACACACACACACACACACACACACACACACAAACACAAATATAAGGTCATTTCTTCCTGCAGCCATCAAACTGCACTCTTACTTCACTGTACTCAAACTTGCACCTTAACCTATCTACTGTATAGATGTATACAGACTACATACTGTAGGTTTACTCTTCATATTATACTCATTCTAGACTTACAATTTTTCTATTTTGGTTTAAATTTTTTATTGTCAATATTTTCATGAATTTAATATTTTAACTTGATCTTATTTGTTATCTTCATTCGATTCTTTATTCGGTTTGGATTTTGTTTTCCCTTAATAATAAAAACCTTCATTTAAAAACTGCATGTTGTGTTTACTTGTGTTATCTTTGACTAATATTTAAATTTGTTTGATGATCTGAAACATTAAAGTGTCACAAAAGTGTCACAAATGTGCAAAAAATTAAAAAATCATGAAGGAGGCAAACACTTTTTCACACCACTGTATATTTAAAAATATTACATCTCATCAACATCTATGATAAGAAGAAAGTCATATTTCCTAACAAAAATCCCACTTGCATTTGTAACTGTGGCCTAAGTGTCCAAATATATTTGGGGGCAAGTGCACAGTTGTAGTTTTGTCTAAATATACTTTCATCCTTAATCCATGACTGAATGTACAACCACAATAACATTAAATGTGTTAAATTAATTACGTGTCCAAACATTATAACATGCTTCGTCAGCTCAAATATTTCCATGTCCTTATCTTTGCATCTTTACAGAACGTTTACAGCATTGTGCAATAATCATTTATATGTTTTAGATAAAAAATGTTTCTTTGGAAAGAGGAAGTTCCTGACAGTATCACTATATAAGCATCATCACTTACCTTCATTTGTTACATCAAGCGAGTAAAACCTCCTGATTAGATGTAAGTTGAGTTACGGTGAGGTATAACATACACAATTCTCATTACATTAACACAAATCATGCTTTTTTTCTTCCAGTTCGTGAAAACAAAGAACTATGGCTTCTCAGACCAAAGTGGTGATGCTTCTTATTCTCGCCACAGCAGGAGCAGCTTTGGGTAAGAATCTTAACTCTATTAAGGATATTAGGATATAACTAAAAATAAAATTGTTAGTGAATGTGATATACATTTTATGTAAAATTTTAATAGAGCTGTAATTTTGGTTGTTTGAAAATATCATATTATTAATAAATATATAATGTGGTTTTTATTGTGTGATTGGCAGATCGCTCTCTTTTTAATTTATTTTCTTTTTTCTTTTTGAACATTAAAATTTGTCATCTGTATCTATAAATAACATCGAAAAAATAATTGACCATAAATGATGACCTTTCCACAATTTCCTTTTAAGCTGTGGCGAACGCATCATCAGGTAAAATTAAAATATTAAAATCTTGAAAAGCAGCTAAATTGTAATTGTAACCACCAGGACTTACATTACTCTTTTCTTTCTTCTGGTTTCTAGAAGCTGATCCTGACATGGAAGGTAATTAAAATACCTGCACAGATCAGTATGATATTAAGAATATCTCATTTGTACCAGCTTTACTTTCTTTATATTTAATTTATTTAAACTGATTATTGTGTACTTAGGTGACTATACGAAGCATTTAATATATTTATGAGACACACACGGACTTAACGTGACTGTTCTTTATTCGCAAGTGCAGAGAGAATCACACCGGAACATGTACAACCGGAAACACATGCAAGAACTGCATTCTGGGAAATGTAGTTAATTAACAGCGTTAACCACATACACAACACTGATTATGTCCTATTACAGAAGTTATAAATATACAAAACCATTAGGGTACCGTAGCGGTTATTTTTTTTATCACCACAGAGTCTTAAGGCTGCAGGTTAATGTATTAAGGCCATAACTGGACGAATAAGGGCTGAAATTTATAGCAGCCAAAAATGAATATACTGAGACCAAAAGCTAAAAGATTAAAGCAAGAATCATGTGATTAAGAACTATCTTCCATTCAGAGAAGAACAAGGGGTCTTGTAAGTGATGGTTTGGCCCCCACATAGACCTTAAACAGAAGGATTTAACAAAAAGATTTTATGCGTAAAAACTTTGCACAGTATTGTATGTCTTTATGTTTTATGGCCAGCAAAGTTTACTTTATGGCCAGAATTATGCTGTTCTACTTTTAGTCCCCCTTTGATGTAATAATAAGCTCCACAAGCCCCACAGAGGACACTTGGGCTCTTTTCCTCTACTTTTGGGAAACCATGTGTTTATAGATTTGCTTTGTGCACAGGGACATTGTCATACTGGTTCTAGTGAATGAAAATTGAAGGAATATATATATATATTGTATATCTTTCTAGATCAGGCAGTAATGATTGCATTTTCTATCAAATGCCCAATTGGATGGTTCTACTATTATGGTCGATGCTACATGTACAACGGCGTCAGACTGGATTGGGTTTCTGCAGAGGTTTATTTTAATTCTTTCCAACTGTATTTACATTTTCTCTATTTACACAAATGAATGAATGATTATTTCTTGGCCAATATCTACTATAGCTATTTGGTACCTGTATAAAGTTTAAAATGAGATTTATTTATGAGATGTATACAGTGCCAGGTCCTTAATTGTGCATAATAACAGCAGGTAAGAACATGCAATGATTTTACAGTTCTGTTTGTTTTTCTAGACATTCTGCCAGAATTTTGATGCACACTTGGTCTCAATACACAGCGAGAATGAATATAAGCAGATAAAGGCTCTTATCCGTAGTTTTGACCCCATGGAGAATGCAGCATACATCGGCCTCAGTGACTGTCAGAAGGTAAGCAGGGGATCATCTGACTGTATGGTGCATGATTTATTGACTTAAACATGGTAAAAAAAATTATTCAACTAAAACACCTTGTGATTTCCTCTGTTCATCTTTCAGGCTTATCAATTCTTTTGGTCTGATGGCACCAAACTGGGTTTCACCAAGTGGAATTCAGGACAACCAGATAATCGTAATAACATAGAGCGCTGTGTGCATATTAACTATGATAGTAAGTAAAAATTCTTACAGCTGTCTTTATCTTAATAGCTTGTGTCGTGTTGCTTTTGTTTGAACTCAAATACCATGACATTTACAAGTTTATTTTTTCTGTTATCTGTAGCCGCTAAAAACTGGAATGATATTCCTTGTGACCAGCGCTATGCCTCTGTGTGTGCCAAGGAAAGTCGCTGAAAAGCTTCCTACTGCATCTCATCAAATATAATACTTTTATATTTTTCTGTGTCACTGATGCATTTATAAAATGATTCTGTGGCAGACTTCAATAACTTCAGCAATAAAAAATCTAAAAAAAAATAAATATATGTAAAGAAATAAAAATAAATTTTAATAAATGTTATTTGTTGTGTATGATTTTATTTTCTTCATGGTTATCAATTTATTGTCATTTTTAAATACACTCTCAGAAAGATAGATCCATCGAGCACATGCAGAATCACACATGCAGAATTGTTTTGTCAAAACATCCCAAGATCCCTTAAGGTGATATTTTAACATGGGTTCTGGGGACACCAGGGGTCTGAGAGGTATAATATTTATTAATATTTATATAGCCAGATATAATACTGTACTGAAGTTTCCCTGAAATCTGTTTTGTAGTTAAAAGGCATAAATTTTGAGGTCTAAACTGGTCTATGACCAACAATCAACAAGAACTTATATTATATATATACATATATATATATATATATATATATATATATATATATATATATATATACACACACACACACACACACACATATATATATATATATATATATATATATATATATATATATATATATATATATATATATATACACACACACACACACACACACATATATATATATATATATATATATATATATATATATATATATATATATATATATATATATATATATATATATGAATAAAATGCAAGTATTATCTGTTATGTAATCCTTATAGTCAATCAAGTCCAGTATTAATCTGATATTACCAGAGATAATACCAACCAGCTCTGTGGCTCTTAAACTCATGACTGAGTTTAGATATTACTAAGTGCTTAATAAACTACTACTTGAGCTTGTCTTCAATGAGCGTCTAATTGAGAGTATCAAAAATAGTGATCATTTTAAAAGAAGCAATAATATAAATCTTAAAAAATTTTTTTTTTTACATAAGTATCTGTCTTTTGTCTGTGTATTTCATTTATTATCTGTAGTGGGCCCAGGTGTCTTCTTCTGTATATGTGATATCATCAGAAAGGTAAGATACATTACAGATACACATCTGCAATGCACATCTGTAACACACTTATCAGCTAACAGCACTATATTGGGTAATGAATTAAGCCAGAGTTTGTGTAGGCTCAGAGCCTTATGTGACAAACAGCATCTGTTTATTCCTCAGCACCTCACCAGTATCTACAGAGATGTCCCAGTCTGGTGAGGAATCCCTAAAGAAGAAGCAGGGTGATGAAAACACAATCTCCAGATGGCCTTTCTGTAGGGTAAGAACATCTTTTATCCAAAATATTTGCAGACAATTTTACCATTTATATCACATGAAATATCAGACTTGCAAAGTACAGAGTTTTCATAATGCTACCTCCTGAACCTTGCAGGTTCCTGCTGAAGGATTTATCACTCTTGTATTATGGGTGAACAAAATAAGGATTAGTATGACGAACAAGTGAATTAGAAAGTGAAAGAGTGAGAAAAAAGCTACCCTCAAATGTAGCATGTTAAAGAAAAGTATTTTCATCACAATTTGTTGTGTTTTTATAAGCATCCTTCTCATATCTGTGTGTTTCTTTATGTGTAGAAGAAGAACAATGTCCATCCTGGAGCATATACAGAATGATAAGTTTAAACAATAACTATATGATAGGCTCAGAGCTCAAATAAATAAAAAAGAAATAAAAATTAGAATTTGACTCATAGGGCCTTTTTACACCTGGTCACTTCATGTGTGTTCTCTGATCCAATAGCTATCTGATTTGTAAATTTGTCCATTTACATTAGGCCACATAAATGCGTCTCGGCGAATCGGATATCGATCCGATCTTTCTACTCCCGCCCAAAATGCTAATATATTTGACCTCATTTCCGGGGTAATTGAAATGGAGCGCACTTTGGTGTATGCGGTTTTCAGAATGTAATCAAGAAGAAGACAAAACAACTGCTTACGACGGTTATGCTACAAAACACAGAATTTACTGTTTGCTGCATTTCCGCTGGTGGCAGCAGCGCATTTTAAGACCCAACGAGACACCTGGGTGAAAGATCACCTGTGAGTGACGTACTTCCGTTTGGGAGGAGTATAGTGCTGACGTATGTGGCTTGACACTAGATTTACTGACTTTTTTATTTTCTGGTGCGGGTCCCGAGGTGTGATTCCCCCCGTTGAGATTTTCACAGTTCTTCAGCCCTGCTTTTGTTGTGCAAACACACCCATCACCTGTGAGGCCTGGCTCATTTGCATTTGTTCACTCAGAGTAGCTCAGATCCAAGGCAAGCCAAACCTCTGTGTGTGACATGGAAACCTTCAGAAAGGCCTGCCGTATCTATACAAAATATTTATCTATATTGTAGATAAATTATTTTTAAAATTATTTATAAAAAATTGTGTGCTAAGGTTTGTCAGTGCCATATGATATTTATATAACCCTTGTGCAGACCTGGGGTCTATTTGACTCATCTGGAAAGTTTAATGTGTCATAACTTGGGTTTCCTTCCACATATTTGCCATAAATTGTTCCAAATTATGAACTTTGCAAGTAAACTTAATTTTGTCTATTTTTGTTGAACTATGTGTTCGTAAAATAAATACTTTCCTCCTCAAGTCCTCCCGGGTCAATTTGACCCGGCCACATTTAGTGGGGCAATAGGTCACACTTTTGCCCTTTTCAGCGCAATGAACATACATACAGACACAAAAATGCACACATAAAATGTCCACTATCACACGCACCCAAAACACACACTCACACACCACACACACATACATGCGCACACACATGTACACACACACATACACATATATGCACACACACATACACACACACATGCATTGCATTTCATTAGGCCTCCAGAAAAAAAAGGCCACACATTTGAAAATATTTCACACTTTTGATATGCCTTTGCCTAGCAGAGGACAAAATATGATCTACGGAAATTATGCTACACACACACACAGTCAAACACTGTTCAAAGCATTGGGCATTGCATTTCAGTTGGACTCCAGACAGTACAAAAGCTATACATTTGTAAACATTTCACACACACACGTGCACGTGCACGCACACACACACACACAAATTGGGCATTGCATTTCATTAGGCCTCCAGAAAAAAAAAGCTACACATTTGTAAATATTTCACACTTTTGATATGCCTTTGATATGATCTACCGAAATGATGCCACACACACACACACACACACACACACACACACACGTTGTGTTTTCATATTTAAATCATATTTGTTTTCTCTCTCTTATTTGTGAATTTAGTTGCTTCAGTCAGCTTTGAGCTGGGGATGTTTGACATACACTAGCCAGTGGTTATCCAAAATAATATTTAATAATTTCTGATTATTTTACTCAAAACCATGGCATAATTTCATGCCATTAATTTTATTATAAATTAAATATAATAAAAAGCATAAGAGGTGTAAAGGAAGTTTTATTCACAATAAATTATGTTTTTGAGTGGTGTGTGTGTGTGTGTGTGTGTGTGTGTGTGTGTGTGTGTGTAGCCCATTTTTGGGTGATCAGATGGCATCTGGTAGGCAAAATAGTCCTACTATCCCACACAGAATAGTGATCATTGTACAATTTTTGATTTATAAGCATTCAAGTCAATTTTACCTGGAAAAAAACAGGTTTTATTATTTACTGATATTAAAAATGGTCAAAATGGTTTCAAAACAATCTCCTGGCTTTCAAAGAGACAATGCCCCGAGATAGATTCATTTCAATTACGCAACACCTTCTAACAGACAAATTTGCTGCGGTCTCCGACATCTGGACACGCTTCAACAAGAACTGCGCTGTTCCCTACCAAGGTTCGTTGTCCATTCACACAGTATATTGCAACCAAGCCAGACAAATTTGGGATCAAGTTCTGGATGGCCACGGATTTGGAGACTAAATATGTCTGCAATGCATCTCCTTACTTGGGAAAGGACCCCAGTCGTCAGAAGGGAGAGAGGCTGGCAGAGTCTCTCTCGTGGTCATGAATCTGATGGAGCCATTTTTGGATGATGGCAGAAATGTCACGTCGGTCAATTTCTTTACTTTACTGTAACTGTCGCACAGACTGCTGCAGCGCAAAACAACGCTACAGGGCATGGTGAATAAAGTCTGCCGTGAACTTCCTCAACTTGCAAAAGACACTGCACAGCGAGAGGTATTCTCCACTTCAGTGCTTACAAGTGGCGGTGTCTCCTTCACAATTTATGCACCTGAAAAAATACAAGACTGTGTGTGTTCTAAGTTCCATGCACCAAGACGTGACGATCGGTGACGGCAGAAAGAGGAAACTCAACACGATAACAGACTATAACCACATGAAGGTAAGTGAATGTGTATAATTTTACACCAGTGCTACAATGTTTTCTGATGTGTACTATACATATACAGGCCTATAGAAAAACGCACATATACTCATGACTCTCTCTCTCTCTCTGCTTTTACAGTGTGGTGTAGACATGTTGGACCAAATGGTGCGGATGTATTCCGTAAGAGCAGCAACACGCAGGTGGCCAGTAGCGTTTTTTTACAATATGCTTGACCTGGCGGTGGTGAATGCCTACATTTTGTACAAGGCATGTACAGGGTGGACAGGCAAAAGAAGATTATTTCTGAGTCTTCTAGCTAAAGAACTTTGTTGCAGATTCATGCAGCAGGAAATATTGGCACAAAGGCAGGCTGCTGAAGCTGCTGCAGCTGCTGTGCCAGGGACTGCACAGACAACGCAGTGCCAGGTGCAAGAGAGCTGCAACAGGAATCGCAGCAGGTTTACCTGTGCAACATGTCAGAAATTCACCTGTGCCAAATGCAGGGACGATGGACACTGGGTCTGCAAACGCTGTAAAGTTTGAAACACTTTAAAATAAACCAGACTTGTGTTTCCATATATTGTGAATGTGTGTGTGTATGTATGTATGTGTGTGTGTGTGCGCATGTGTGTGTGTGGTGTGTGATTTGGGTGCGTGTGTTAGTGGACACTTTATGTGTGCATTTCTGTGTCTGAATGTATGTTCATTGTGCTGAAAAGGGCAAAAGTGTGACCTATTGCCCCACTAAATGTGGCCGGGTCAAATTGACCCGGGAGGACTTGAGGAGGAACGTATTTATTTTACGAACACATAGTTCAACAAAAATAGACAAAATTAAGTTTACTTGCAAAGTTCATAATTTGGAACAAGCTTGATAAATTTCAGGCAAATATGTGGAAGGAAACCCAAGTTATGACATATTAAACTTTCCAGATGAGTCAAATAGACCCCAGGTCTGCACAAGGGTTATATAAATATCATATGTACTATGGCAATGACAAACCTTAGCACACAATTTTTTATAAATAAAACAGACTATTTTGTATAGATACGGCAGGCCTTTCTGAAGGTTTCCATGTCACACACAGAGGTTTGGCCTGCCTTGGATCTGAGCTACTCTGATGTCTCTTTTCCACCGGAAAGAACCAGGTGCTGGTTCAGTGCTAGCACTGGTGCTGGTTCAAAGTTGGTTCCACTGGTGAACCTTCTAAGAACCGGTTTGCCTTTCCACCGGCTAGAGAGCATCAAGAGCCGAGTGTGACGTCACTTTATACGTGTCACGTGTCCCAGCAACTTTAGCGCAGCAGCGGCAAACACAAACACATCAACAATGGCGGATGTTGCTTTACTGTTAATGCTCATGGCTTTGTGAACCTACATTAACGCGGCAAAAAAAACGTGTACGTGCAGCTCCATGTAATCTGTATAAACGGAGGTTGTAATCGATAAAGTACATAACGTTATTTTATCGCTAACACAGAAAAAAAGTTAGCCTTAGCATGTAGCTACATACTATCATGTGTGCTGATAATGTATCATATCGCGGTAAAGTAAAAGTGTATTAAACATTAGTATACTTAAGGTACATTATCAAATGCGCTAACAGTAGCCCCGCCCACAGCCCCGGACACAAGCGGTTCTTAAGTCTAGACCAGCAACGTATTGGTGCTACTTAAGAACCACTTTTCCTGGTTCAGAGCTGGTGCTTTGGCTGTCGAAAAAGAAAGAACTGGTTCTAAATTAGGCTCTGGCTCCGAACCAGCACTCAAACTGCCTCGGTGGAAAAGGGGCATGAGTGAACAAATGCAAATGTGCCAGAGGTCCAGGGATTTTATGCAAATTTGCGCAGCCTTAGTAATTCTAGTGTTTTAAACAACCACATTCATTTACACCTGTCTAGTTTCATCTGAAATGCGTCCCAGACCACCTCCTGAAGTGGATTGAACGATCGGATTTATATCCGTCTCGAAAACATTTCGGAGGGCATTTAGACCAGGGGTCTCATTTATAAAATTGTGCGTAGGATCCCTACTAAAAGTTTACATGCGCCAATAAGCCAAAAATGGCGTATGCCAAAAAATATTCTGATTTATAAAACCGTGCGTACACACACCTCTAAGCAATGTTCCCTTTATAAATCTAAGATCACCCACAGATTTGTGTATGTGAACCAGCCTCATATCCTGCCCTGTACACTCCCATTTTTAACCATAAATAGCCAATGAAAATCACATCATGATTGCTGTTCGGCATGTAAATGAGAGTGGAATCACGTATATACCTGGAAAACTGGCATGCGACCCGCCAATTAATTAATCCAAGAAAGTGAAAACGTGTATTTCTGTTACTTTGAATAATGGCGACAGGTGAGAAAAGAAGAAAAAAAATGTAATTTCTCAGACACTGAGATTGAAACACTTGTAGGAGAGGTGGAGGCTCGGTAAACTGTTATTTGGTGGCCACAGCACTGGGGTCACTAATAAAAAGAAGCAGTGCGAGTGGCAAAGTATTGCTTCTGCCGTCAATTGTGTCAGTGGGACAGAACAGGCAGTTGCAGAATTAAAGAAAAAAAATTGGTGTACGGGTGTTGCGATGAGGCAAAGGCGAGTGAGGATCCAAATGCAGTCTAAACATTTAATAATCAAAACCAAGAAAGAGATAAACAGACAGACAGGCTAAACTAGGCAGAACACAGAGCTAACAGTAAACAGAAACATCTAGCACCAGGGAAGTGAACAAACAGTGTATATATATCAGACAGGAACCAATAACAAAGCAGAGACAACGAGTAACTGACAACAAACGAGAGGGAATGAATGAGTTTAATGAGTGTCCATGGCAACAAACGAGTGGGCGGAGCAATCAATTAACAGCAGGGCAAGACAGCAGACAGAAACAGGGCAAAACACAGACAGACTCATTACAGAACCCCCCTCCTAAGACCGGCTTCCAGACGCTCCCAAGGCGGCAAAGAAATAGTCCAGGAGGGTGGAGCGAAGGCGCAACAAGGGTGGGCGGTTGGGCTAAGTTCGTGTTGTGGCGGAGCCGGCAGAGCAGGTGGCCAGGGCGGAGCCGGAGGTGGGGCTAGAGACCAGGGCGAAGCTTTAGGCGAAACCAGGGACCACAGCGGAGTTAGCAGCCAGGGTGATGCTGCAGGTGGAGACAGACCAGAGCAGAGCTGGGAGCCAGGGTGGTGCCACAGGTTGAGCCAGGGACCATAGCGGAGTTGGCTGCCAGGGTGGTGGTGCAGGTGGAGACAGAGACCAGAGCAGAGCTGGAAGCCAGGGTGGTGCCACAGGTCGAGATAGAGACCATAGCGGAGTTGGCGGCCAGGGTGGTGCTGGAGGTGCTCTGAACCTGTAAATAAGGACAGGAGAGAGAGAGGCTGACAAAGCCAAGGAAACAAAACTAAAGACAGAAGGGGCAGATAGGCTGGTTAATTCAGACATAGTCATTCTGGGCCAGGCAGAGAGTTCATAGCTATCCATCTTGGACAAGGCAGAGAGTCTATGGAGCTTGGGCGTAACCATATTGGCTGGACTACATGACCCAGGAAATTCAAAGACAGGCTCAAGATTCAGGACAACAGATTCATAAGGTTCAAGTTCGGCTAACTTGGTCAAAACAAAGAGCTTCAAAGATCCGGTCGACCCGATCGGTCCGGCTGGTTCCGTTGACCCGATCGGTCCGGCTGGTGAAGCAGATGGTTTGGGAATGCCAGCCGCCCGAACCGACACCATGGGGGTGTCCGCCAGGCTTGAGACTAGCCGGTTCATAGCAGCCATCTTATGAACTGACTCGGGATTGGCGGCAGCCATCTTGTAACCAGGCTCGGTAACGGGCGCACAGGCCTCAACCGGGCTTACCGGTATAGCAGCCATCTTGTGCACTGGCTCGGGATTGGCGGCAGCCATCTTGTGAACAGGCCCAGTAACAGGTGTACAAAGGACTGGACTGGACAGAGTTAATGTCGTGCATTCGGGCGTCCGTGGCTGATTTGGCTCCGAATCCCACGGACCCCGATGCCTACTGCCCACCCCCAAAAAAAAAAAATATTTAAGGCCGGCATCCCTCTCTACCTTGCTCACGGTTATAGAGGACCCGCCCAAGATTGACAAAGTCTGTGAAAGACCCCATCTCTCGGCCAAAAGGCATCAAATAGCACAACTTGTCCTCTAATCCATGCCTAAAAAATGTCCTTCAGTACCTTTTCCCCAGTCCACCTGGTTACACAGGTCCACAAATACGTCAACATATTCCTTGATTGGGGAATCCTCTTGACGTCAGCAAAAGAAGATTTCTGCTGGATCCATGGTGGCTAGTCGTTCTATTGCGATGCGGCAAAGGCGAGTGAGGATCCAAATGCAGTCTAAACATTTAATAATCAAAATCAAGAAACAGATAAACAGACA
This sequence comes from Tachysurus vachellii, assembly GCF_030014155.1. NCBI lineage: Eukaryota > Metazoa > Chordata > Actinopteri > Siluriformes > Bagridae > Tachysurus > Tachysurus vachellii. The sequence goes on along the minus strand of NC_083466.1, from coordinate 25,808,002 downwards.
GACAGACAGGCAAAACTAGGAAGAACACAGAGTTAACAGGAAACATATACAACGACTAGCACCAGGGAAGTGAACAAACAGTGTATATATATCAGACAGGAACCAATAACAAAGCAGAGACAATGAGTAACTATGACAACAAACGAGAGTGAATGAATGAGTTCAATGAGTGTCCATGGCAACAAACGAGTGGGCGGAGCAATTAATTAACAGCAGGGCAAGACAGCAGACAGAAACAGGGCAAAACACAGACAGACTCATTACAACGGGAACCTGATGTATCGACTACCCATATTAAGTATACCATTCAAAACAACAGATATTATGGCTCTCAGGGACGGCTGTGATATACCAGACCTATAGGGTGAGATGATAGATTCCAATAGAATTATTTCATATACAAAAAGGTCTTAGACACAAAGTTGAGGATTACTTATTGTTTTTTATATAAATAATTTTCCTGTCTGCCAATTCCCGCTGGAAACAGCCGGTTGCCCCAGAGTGGTGAGGACTTGTATTTGGACTGGGATGGCATGGTTCCGGCGTGTTGCCCTCTCTAATACTGGACCCAATTCAGCACATAGATCCAAGAGCACAGCTCTAGGGAATCTAAATCGGCTTGTTAGCCAGGAAATCATCATGGTCCCTGAAAACTCGTTCTCTCCTTATTCTGCCATTGGCGTAATCCTCCAACAGTGCCAGCAGTGCCATCATGAAGCATTACATACCCGGGTCACCGGAGGATTTATATGTTTCTAGCAATTAGACTGATCGTTAACACTTTGACAAAATCACGGAATTAATTTGTGGGCGAAAATTTAAGACAAAAATGTTATAGTGAACACATACTTCTTCATGACGGTTTTGTAATGAACACCGTAATAGTTAGGACCGATGATGAGTAGAGATTGTGCTTCATGACTGTATTTGCAGACTTTGACATTTTATGATAGCTACTGTATATGTACATTAAGCAAAATATTACGTTTTTACACTGTGTTCTGCAGTTCTCTAATAAAAGGGTGTTTCATGCTATTCTGTATCACATGTAGTCGCGTCGTCTCGTCCTGCGCTCCCTTTGTGGACAATGTGACTGTATGGCAGCGCTGATTATTATTATTATTATTATTATTATTATTATTATTATTATTATTATTATTATTATTATTTATTTATTTTTTTTTAATACAATTTGAATTACGTTTGGATTTTACTAGATGTATATAGCCTAAAACAATCGGCACAAATAACACTGTAGGATTTAATCTTCATGATAATGTGGATATAACGTATGAAATGGAGTGAAAATTAAATGTCATTAATTCTTATAATCGTTCTTCTCACATGTATTTTCTACAATGTAACTTCAGTTCACGACCTCACCATCTGTGTCGCCAATTCCCTTTGTCTCCAGAATGTACTTCGTCTCAAAGTTTGCTTAAAGGTGCGCACATTTTCCCGTCAAGTTTGTTGAAAACTGGTGTACGCACGTTTATAGGCCCGTTTTGTGCTTACGCACGCTTTATAAATGAGACCCCAGGTCTTTTTACCCTCGGATAGCTATCAGATCACAGAAAACGCATGAAGTGACCAGGTGTAAAAACCTCCTAAGTTACTGTTATATAGTAATACACTTGTAAATGACCTTATGACCTCAATTGTTTTTTGTTTTTTCTGTGGGGGTTTTTACACCTGGTCACTTCATGTGTTTTTCTCTGATCCGATAGCTATCTGAATCGTTAAAACTGTTCCATTTACATTAGACCCCATAAATGCGTCTTTTTTTAAAAAAAAATCTTTTTACTCCCGCCCAAAATGCAAATACATTTCCGGGGTAATTGAAATGGAACACGGTTGCTACAAAAAACAGCGTTTACTGTTTGCTGCATTTTCGCTGGTGGCAGCAGTGCATTTTAAGACCCAATGAGACACCTGGGTGAAAGATCACCTGTGAGTGACGTACTTCCTTTTGGGAGGAGTATAGTGCTGACGTATGTGGCTTGAACAACCACATTCATTTACACCTGTCCAGTTTCATCTGAAATGCGTCCCAGACCACCTCCTGAAGGGGTTTGTACCATCGGATTTATATCCGTCTCCAAAGCGTTTCGGAGGGCATTTAGACCTGGTCTTTTTACCACCGGATAGCTATCGGATCACAGAAAACGCATGAAGTGACCAGGTGTAAAAAACCCCTGTTATGTAGGGGAAATAATACCTCACCGAACGGTCGTCTTAGTTACCATAGCGACGTAGGGTCGCACAAATCTAATTAGCTCTTAAGTAACCAGCTACCAAAATACTATGTTAGTATAATATTAATTATATTAGTAATAAAGAAACCAAGAGCTAGAATTTTCTTCAACGAACCATTCAAAACATATAAAGATCTATCTTTAGGTTCCATACAGTATACGTACCATTTTAGGTTCCTTTAAAGCATGTACAGGAATTTATGAGTGTATGACAGTCATTTACTGGCCAGTTATTTCTTCTATAAACCAGAGTAAGGGTTAACAAAGCTCTACAGAAGGAGTTGGAAAACTTTATTATTCCTAACAGGGAATTCCGAACGTGGTCACAATGTTGGAAAGATCTCAATAAAGGAGGAAGGAAAGATTAAGTGAAGTTGCAGGGCATGTTTTAGTCACTCTGTGCTTACACTCACACTCATACTCACATAGTTCTAGACTTATTCCCTGCCATTTTTCTTAAGCAACACGTTCTGTCCATGTTCAACCACCGCTGGGTTTCCAGCCATGTTGTGGTCTGGAGTAAGTCAGTGGGTGGGATTTCCAGGGGGTGAGATCCTGGCAGACGGCCCCACTGTCCTAGTTATGTTTAAAATAATAAAAAAACATGAAGAATATTAAAACAACTGTGTGTACAGAATTTCCATGATTTTACAAATTGGTTCCAAAAGAGCGGTTAGGAACAAATTCATGTTGTCGCTAAGTTTTTATACTTTAGGACTGACATGGCAGTCCACCCAGGCAGGCTGACTCATTATCCCACAAACGTGGAAAAGTCACACACTCACACACTAACTCACTCACTTCCTGCTTTTTTTGTTATCCGTCAGAAAAGTCGCTGGCTTCTCTTTAGACATATAGATCTTATTTTATTTCGTTTTTCCTTCGTCTTCCTCAAGAGAGACACGGACGACTGAAGCTCTGGCTGTCATGGATCGTGTTGACCGTCAGGAGGCGAGAGAGCAAGAAAAGCCGCTTGCAGTTCTTGAACAGATCAGATGATTATCTGTAGGGACCTTTAACCTTACCGGACACCTAAAGGTCCATCTGAATCATAACACCGTGATGTGATAACAGCTGAAATCTTTATCAGAGGACAGACTGACAGGGGGGGCACAGTGGCTTAGTGGTTAGCCCGTTCGCCTCACACCTCCAGGGTTGGGGGTTCGATTCCCGCCTCCGCCTTGTGTGTGTGGAGTTTGCATGTTCTCCCCGTGCCTCGGGGGTTTCCTCCGGGTACTCCGGTTTCCTCTCTCGGTCCAAAGACATGCATGGTAGGTTGATTAGCATCTCTGGAAAATTATCCGTAGTGTGTGATTGCGTGAGTGAATGAGACTGTGTGTGTGCCCTGCGATGGGTTGGCACTCTGTCCAGGGTGTATCCTGCCTTGATGCCCGATGACGCCTTAGATAGGCACAGGCTCCCCGTGACCTGAGGTAGATCAGATAAGCGGTAGAAAATGAGTGAGTGAGAGAGGACAGACTGACTGACGTCTGGGATAAAGGTGCTGGGTGGATAAACTCTGACAAATAAAACTAAGAAAAACACTTGAATATAAAGTATTTCACATTAGCAAAAGTGACTCATTCAGTTGTTTATACTTATGAAAAATGTTCCATAAGTCCATTTGAACTCTGGTTTACTGGTAAAGCAGCTGGACTTTGCTAATCAGTTACATTAAACAGACTGAACTGACGCTTCAGCAAACTATGAAGTCGAATTCTTAGCATCAAAATCTGGGAATTCAGTGAAGAAAGTCACAGCGTTAAACACTTTTCTATTAAGAATTAACCTGAATGGAGGAAGTAATGGTTCTGTACCAGGATCTCCTCATCTGGACCAGTTCTGGATCTGGGTTTTGGCAGCAGCAGCTAACGCTATGAGGGCAGACATTCATTACAAGCTTGTAAACGAAGTTCTGGAGATGTCAACACTGACTTGTTCATTACTAATTGAGTGACCTAATGCACTGTGATATGCCCACATAGGGGACAGGGGCTGCTCTGTTATTCGCCGAGCGGGGCTGGGGTGCGTTTATAGCCCCACGGGCTACAGCTAGTCCATGCACACGTTTTTTTAAAAGGAGCACCTGTGCCACATAAATCAGTAACAAACTCCCCGACCAGTATGTTACATTTCTAATAAGCGTCACAGAGGACGGGGAGAAGGAGGGGAAAACGTGGGGAGCTCTGGGCTCTGGAAGGGGGTAAGTGAAAAAGAATGGCTACTGTATGGAGCTCGTAATGGGAGCCATCTGTGGGTCGGCCATGTTAAGGCCTCAGCCTGTGTGTGTGTAGAAGAAGAGAGGGAAGGAGATTTGCACCAGAGAAGGAACGCAGGAAGGCACGTCGTAAATCCTGCTCGTTTCGGGTTTTCTCGTGATGTTCGGCACAGCGCTTTGGCCGCAGTAAGCAAATTGCATTTTGATTAGCGATTGTGCACCGGGCTGCTCCCAATCCTCAGCACGCACTCGAGCGCTCGGCTCGTTTCTGCACACTCAACCACAATCCCCAGCGTCTGGCTGAACGCAGGCCAGGCTATCGGGTTACCGTGCCTACGGTGCAAGAACCCAACTCCGAGTCAAAGCATGACCCACACTAACTAAATCTCTTGGACAAGGACGTCCTGACGCTCCCTACATCGACTGATTCCAATTACCGAACCTTTCAGTGTTTCCATGCCACATTAAGAATGCAGCACATAATGCGGTGAAGCTCCACATGTGCTCCTAATAGCTAACATAGCGGAGTAAAGAAATAGACCGTTAACACAGCAAGTGTTCGTGTTGTATTACGACCCATTATTAAACAAAAAGGCAGGTAATTATTAGTCTAAATTATGTTTGCGTCTAAGAAATGGGTTCTCAAATGTTCCTTAGATGGAAACAGGTTCCACTTCAAGCCCTGAGTTTTAATAAACATACAGGATGAGAGTCTGAATCTGTAGGAACCAGAAATCATTCACACCTTTACGTTTGTAGATCTCCTCCATCAGCATGGCTTTATATCACTCCATTAATCCTCAAGCTAACCAGTTTTAACCTCTAAAGAAGCTCCTGAGTGACTTTATTAATAACTAAAGTCTAATTTCACTCTTAGGATTTCACTCTTAACTATTCTCAACCATAACCATCTCACACTGTTTTTATCTGGAAAGAAATGGAATTATAATGACATTTTAAGGGAATTTGTGGATTTTAGAGAGTTGACACTTTTTGGGTAAAAATAAAATTGATATATATAAAAAAAGAATAAGTGATTAATCATGTTAAAAGTATATAAAGATTTTATTGAACCATTTTCATATTTTCCCCAAACCTAATCCTAATCCTAACATTGGCCCTAACTTGAAATATAATCCTAACCTCAATCCTTAATCTAACCTTAAATATTGAACAGCAGTCTTAATCCTAGCATTAACCCTAATAAACTATAATTATCCACTAAACCTAACCCTAATTCTATCCTTAACATTAATCCCAAACGAAACTTAACCCTAATCCTAATATTAACATTAATCCCAACCATAAATTTAATAAGACATTTACAGAATAATATAAACACACTGATAAAGCAAAGCTTAGCTTAAAGAACTCTTTGTGTCAAAATGGTAATAACTCTAGAACCTCTCTGACCCTAAGGGCTCTTTGGAGCTAATAAAGAACCCCAGGGTTCTATATAGTGTGTATTGTTGGTTCTCTGCCAGGGTGAATGGGTCTATCAAGAAAATTCAACATCCAAAATCATAAAAGCTGCTTTTTAGTGGAAAAAGCCTTTTTAAGACTAGAAAAGGTTCTTTATAAGAGAAGTTAAAATGAAGAACATTAACCGAAAGGTTCCACGGGCATCACTGGGACTTCTGAAAGCTTTATTTTTAACAGCGAATGCAGGGCTTCTTCTTTTTAATCATTGTGCCACATCACTGAGCATTATTGTGTGTGTGTGCATGTAGGTGTGTGTGTGTGTGTGTGTGTGTAGGTGAGTGTGTGTTTAGGTGAGGGTGTTAGGGATTGAGGGGGTTACATTCCTGTCTCCACAATCACTGTGAGCTCTATATCATCTTTATTAAGCCTCTTAAATCAGAAGCTCCTGGAAGGAGAGGGGTCTGAGTTCTGCCTCAAATAGCCCTACATGGGTGAAACAGCCCCACAGTGCACACACACACACACACACACACACACACACACACACACACACACTTTTCCTCTCTCTCTCTCTGTCTTCTTCTCTCAATCCATCTCAGCTGTTTTTGGTCTTTGCCACCCTCCGGAACCTTCAGGTCCAGATGTTTGTCCTGAGCTCTCTAATAAACACATCAACGTCTGACTCCACGACTCCACATTTTAAGCTAAAATCATGTTTTTATGCACAACTCAAATGTCAAAATCAGTTTAAGGATCCAGACACACATGGATTCGTGTAAAGACTTCATTAAGCTACGAAAAAACAGAAAAAAACAGAAAAACAAAACAATAGAGCATACAGTATACAGCATATCACAGAGAGCAGCAGTCGATCACGATGTGGCGGTTTTTGTTCCTTCGCTACGATTTATATGACTCTGCGCACGCGAACGTCATGAAACTTAACTTTCACAATAAAGCATCTGTCAGGGGTTTAGCTTTAGCATCACGCTTGTGTTTGATAGAAAACATTCGATGAAAGGTTTCGGGAGGAAATGAGTACTGACACGGCTCGTAATATCAAATAGCTCCTAAATTCAGAATGGATGTGTACTGTATGTACGTGAAGTAACTTATCACGGAGAACACGTTTTTATAGAGCTCTTAATTAACCCGTGGTAAAACATGACCCGAGGACGTGTGTGTGTGTGTGTGTGTGTGTGTGTGTGTGTGTGTGTGTGTGGATGGGGGGCGTCAGCCCAGGGAGTGGAATCTAAAACATCTTTAGTTGGAAATTTTCTTTTTTTGCCACCAGGCTGTCAGAGGCCAGTTTATTATCCCTGATAAGTAACATGTCTGCTTCTGTAGCAAACATCTCATGCACCTGTTGATAGCGGGTGTCTTTTGAACATCCAGATCTGATAGAAGATGCCTCAAAGGAACCAGTCAGACCCAGCTAGCGGTTAAACAGCCAGCGCTGACCTCTGACAGGTTGGAAAGAGGTCAGGGTCATGGGCCAGGAGTCAGAGGTCAGAGCTTGGTGGGGTGGATAGAGGGAATGGATTGTGGAGAATGGAGAGAGGAGGGAGGGGTTTCTTAGGGTGCAGAAGGCTCCTCACCCGGGCAAGAGTTCAGTCCTATCACGGTGGGCCAATCTGTTCCAGACGCACCAAATGACACATTATTGGATCCAGACCTGACACGGGCGCTGTGTATATTACATTACCAGACACCGGCCTCACTTAAGGTTCATTACCTCTCCCCACAGGGAGAGAGAGAGAGAGAGAGAGAGGTGGAAGGAGGGGTGGTGGTTAGGACTATTATACCGAGCCATGCACAGTGGGTGCTTTTCCCTTCACTCTGCATCTGTGCTCTCTTGGTTCCAATCCAAAATCTCCAAACTGTCTCCTATTAGCTTATTTCCTCAGTAGGAGAAATTAAAAGCATAAACAAACACACAAACTCACAATCACAAATAACAGTTACTCGACAACGCCATCGATATGAAGCACAGAAAAATAAGGGAAAAAAGAGGATCTTAACAAAAAATCAAATTATTTTTAATATTTCCTATATTCGAAACCGATATAAGCCCCGCCCCAATCTGTGGTACGAATTGAGCCATCTTCGCTCTTTTCTCAATCTTCTTTTCGTTCTTTCCTTTGTTCTGGCCAAGCCCACAGCCACACTCTCTCGCTGGGAAACTGTCAAATATTCCCGGGACTCGTGCACCGTGGAAGCTTTTCCGCACACAGAACACCCAAGACGCTCTTGGCCTGGAGGGATTTTTTTTTTCTCAGGAAGATATTGGAAACACACGGTACGCAGCACACTGCCTCCTCCTTCTCTTCCCCAGGCACAGCGAGAGGATAGGGTTTGACCAGGGCAGTGCACAGGGGTTAACTCTTTCATTCTGAGTCCGATTAGGCCCTGTCCCATCCCCAGGGAAGCCACCGAACACAAGCAGCAATAAGGAAAATGCCTCGGAGCATGTTAACATAGTTGGCATTTTTTTCACTTTGTTCATTAAGTTTGAATTGAACGGAGCGAAAACAAACAAAGATCTTAATTTGTTGATGAAATGGATAGCTATCTCTTGCAATGTCTAAAGGTTTTGCTCTTTAGATAACGACTGAGCGGTTCCCACGCCTCGCGAAATAGGAGGACTAGCTTGTAGAAGCATGACGCTGCAGAGAATAAGACGACGTTAACGATGAGCAAATAAAAGAATGAACATAATATAATATTGTACTTACTTTGGACAAATCAGTCAGTGAGTCAGATTTAAATGGAGGATTTAATTAGTCAGAAAGTAACAAAGCGCTGATACCGGAGACTCCTTCCTGTTTCCTTAGATCTTAATAAATAAATGAAATAAAATAGATCTAAAATAGAAAAATGGATAAAATAGAAGCGTCCATCATACAAATGCTTATGCACCTGTTACCATAGGAACAGGAATGTATTACATTCATTCATTTTCTACTGCTTATCCGAACTACCTCGGGTCACGGGGAGCCTGTGCCTATCTCAGGCGTCATCGGGCATCAAGGCAGGATACACCCTGGACGGAGTGCCAACCCATCACAGGGCACACACACTCTCATTCACTCACGCAATCACACACTACGGACAATTTTCCAGAGATGCCAATCAACCTACCATGCATGTCTTTGGACCGGGGGAGGAAACCGGAGTACCCGGAGGAAACCCCCGAGGCACGGGGAGAACATGCAAACTCCACACACAAAAGGCGGAGGCGGGAATCGAACCCCCAACCCTGGAGGTGTGAGGCCAACGAAGTAACTGTTCATTCTGTTATTGAAAATAAATCAACAGTATCTGTCCAAACAGAATCCAGAATTCTACAGATTAGTGATCTACAATAATATGGATGATTTTACTGATCTATTCGCTTTCATTAAATAAGTGAATAGATTTAGCTTATTTGGCTTAGAATCAATAAAACACACACACACACACACACATACAGAGAGTCTCAAAAACACTTGTCTCTGTGTGAAATTTGACTATGCCATCCATCACAAGGATGACTGCTGTGTGTATAAGATGTAACAGAAGGAGTGTGTGTGTGTGTGTGTGTGAGTTCTCATTCAATGCGACACTCACATTCTTCGTCCTGCTTTCACAAACGGCTTCACGCTACAATCCAAACACGGCGTCCCGTCTGGTGGAACGCACAGCCGAAAAATACTTTCTGTGGTATGATGCCGCTCCCAAAAAAGAGATTAAGCCCTGTGATTTACCGTCCCATAATTCCTCGAGTTCGCGGCCTCACCCAGGCCTCGCTCCATCTCTCCATCTCACATGTCCTTCGCACTCTGACCTGAACATCTTTTCTGTAGGACACCAAACACGTGCCTCTTCTTGCTCTCACCTGCCAGGGTCAGAGGTGAAGCATGCCAAAGTCAGCAGGCACTGAACAAATAATGCCACAGATACCACTGGGGCAGGAGCACAGGGTGGTGATGGAGCAGCAGGGAGGATGGAGGACATGTTCTGAGTGAAGAAGGTATGAGCCAGGAGAACAGAAATCAAAAGCATGTGGGTGTGGCATATAGCATGATCAAGAAAGAAAATTTAGTAAATAAACGGGAAACAGATAACAAACAAACTTCACGCACATAAAGAGTTAAAGAGTAGAACATACCAGAACGTACAGGAACACCTGGGGAACTAAACATCTCACATCTTCAGTTGACTGGGTAGAGCTATGAGCAAACCAGGAAGTGATTAAGATTAGGATTAAGTTAAGACTAGAGGCAGAATGTAGAAACCAGAACAGGAAGTGATGGTGATGTCCACAGAGAGATTTCTGTAGAAACCATGAACTGGTTTTGAAGGTTATTCCAAGATATTATCTTGTTATTGCGACTTACAAAGTAACTTTATACTGACTTAGTATCTCATTCTTCTGATATAACTCTTTATTCAGATCTACCTGTTTATTTTGACTCATTACAATAAACTACTAACAATTATTTTCAACTTTCAAACTTTTTTGATTTAATATCTCATTATTCAGATATCATCTTATTTTGACTTAGTAGCCGTTGTTCTTGATATATCAAGTCAAGTTAACGAGTTATTCTCTTATTATTTTAAGATATCTTAAAATAATATCATTAAGATATCTTAAAGATATCGTTTAAGATAGTGACTTATTATCTTGGCTTGGTATCTTGTTATTCTAAGATATTATCTTGTTTTTCTACTTAATGCCCTGCATTTTTGAGATAGTGACTTATTATCTTGACTTAGTTTACTTTGAGTGTTCAGAAAGGCGCCTTTAAATAAAATGTATTATTATTAGTAGTAGTATCTCATTATTCTACGATACTATCTTGTTTTTTGTTACTTACATTTTTGAGATAGCGTATTGTACCTGTATTTTTGAGATAGTGACTTATATAGTGACTTGAAATAGTGACTTGTCTTTGCATCTCATTATTCTGATCTACGTAGTATAACTCTATAGATCGGTATTTTGACTCACTTGTTATTTCAACATATCTCATTATTTCAAGTTTGTAGCTGATTATTTTGTTATTGTGACTTATCTTGTAATATGTGCTTATCTTGACTTACTGTAGTATCTCGGTATTCTGATCTACTAACTCATTATTCAGATTATTCATTTATTCAATAATTATTTCACTTTCTAAACTCGTTCTATTTACCTACAGTCATGTGAATACATTAGGACACCCCATTAAATATTCAGTTCTTTATTAAGTTCCCATATCAAAGTCTAATCTTTAGTGAGATGTTTCTTGTAGCCGTCTTCCAGTCTCTGACATTAGTCTGAGGAAAGTTTGCCCCACTCCTCAACACAAAATTCTTTCAGCTCTGTAACGTTTCAGGGGTTTCTTTCATACACAGTCCATTTCAAATCACCAAACAGCATCTCAACTGATTTAGATCTGGGCTTTGACATGGACTCAGCCAGTCTTTGGTGAATTTACTGCTATGTTTTTTGTCATGTTTCAAGGTCCAGTTCTGCTTCAGCTTCAAAGTTTTGACAGATGGTCTCACATGTTCCTCATGCACCTTCTGATACAATGTAGAATTCATAGAGGTTTCTATGATGATGAGCTGACCAGGTCCTGCTGCAGTAAAGTATCTCCAAACCATAACATGTCCACCTTCATGTTTCACAGTCGGTACAAGTTTCTTTTGCTGAAATGCTGTATTTGGTTTACTCCCAACATGCCCTCTGTTACGATGTCCAAATAATTCAATTATAGATGTGTCCAAAGCACATTATTCCAGAAATGTTGGTCATTGTTTACATTCTCTCTGGTAAACTTCAATCTTGCCTTCATGTTAACTTGTTCAGTCTCTTTCTGATTGGAGATTCATGCACTGTCACATCACCTGTAACAAGAGCCTGCTGTAGGAGACTTCTTTTAGCACCTTGCAATCTGCTCTTGTGGTGAACTTGGTTGGAAGTTCTGACCTGGCCATGTTAGCAGTTGTTTTGATTGTCATCCACTTGTAAACTATTTTTCGGACAGTGGAATGGCTGATTATAAATCCTTTTGAGATCATTTTAAATCCTTTACCAGACTCATAAGCTGCTACGATCTTCTTTCTGAAGGCTTCAGACAGCTCTTTTAATCTCACCATGGTGTTCACTCTGACAAGCCTCCTTTAAAATGCTGAGTAACAATGTTCTAACCACATCTACCTGATGTGATACACTTGTGTGTGATTTTAGCCTTTTTTAATTGGGAATAAATGTCAGGAGGTCCTAATTTATTCCTCAGCAGAAATTGCATTTTTTTTTAAAGTTTTTTTTTCAGTTTTATTTGTTTAGTTATATGACTTAATCTCTCAGTATTGTTAAAATATATGAAATAAATATGAAATAATATGAAATATTCATGATCCAAATATGTTAAAAAAAATCACATGACTGCATTTTCTCATTATTTCAGCCTACAAACCTGTTATTTTAATAACATTAAATTGTTATTTTAATTTAGTAACTTGTTATTTTGTGTATCACATTGCTAACAATTTATAATTACAAATCATTATTTCAACATACGGACTTGTTTTGACTCGTTATTTGAACTAATTAAGACTTATGCCCTCTGACCTAATAACTTATTACTTCAGGTTATCTTGATATTGCGACTATCTTAAGTTCTGACTTTTTTTTTTAACTTACTGTCTTGTTATCTTGACTTACTTCTGTTACTTTAAATTAGTAAACTGATTTATTGAGAATTCAGATCTCATTGTTTCGACTTGATTTTGACTTATAGTGAAGCTGTTATTTTGATCTAATGTTTTGTTCCAAATTGGTAATAACTTCAATTAAAAAATGTCAAAAATAATGAGATACTAAATGAAACTACAGACTTATCAATAAAGGTTATGGACAGGTTAATATAAAAAAAAGCTTGTAATGTTTAAACCTGGGATTCTCAGTGTATTCATAACATTCATCATTATAATAATAACAAACACGTTTCCAGACAAAAGATTGTGTTTATTGTGTCTGCTCTTCTACAATCTGTCCATTCCAGGCATTTCTCCTAAAAAAAATGCCCTGTCCTCTAACCGGACACGTCCATCCTCCAGTACACTGATATCAGCAAGCCACAAACACATGACCTCAGCGATTCCTCGTGCCATATTAGTCACGGCCATGTCACACACTCCATCAGCGCTGACACACATCTCTACCACTCTGTCTCTCCATCCTGAGGAACGTTTCAAAGCACGCTTCACTTTGTTCCCCCCTGACAGACTGTGGGAACCTCGCTGCTTTGGTCACTGCTCTGGCTTTGTTAGCTTTAACCCAGAATCGGCGGTTGGTAAAGTCTCGGTGCCGTTGGGCTGGTCCTAATTCTGTCATCATGGGTGTCAGAGTTACACAAAGACTTAGACTTAAATCTTTTTACTTCTTATCATAGAGGAAAATCATTCAGAAATTGAGTAAAAATAAGTAGAGTGAATAAAGTTAATGCAGAAGTATAAAGGGATGTATAAAAAAAACATGCATGGAAAAAGTAAGTACATACAAAATTATATATATATATGGATGATATTGGAAAAAACTCTGCACTCCAGTGAAGTGGTTTCCCGAATTTGGAAGAAAAGTATGATATCAAATTAGAATAAAATAAAATGAACAATAAAAAATAAAAAATTAAATGAATTCTTTATGAAACTCAATATTTCCATATTTATCTCACAAATATTATTAAATGTGCACGATAAAATTTTATCATTTCATCACCATCCAGTATCACAAACACAACACAATATTTATTTATTTATTTATTTATTTTATTTTGTGTTTTTTTTATATGGTAATGATAATTCGAATCACTTAATCATTGTAAAATTTTTGAAGTAAATATTCTAATATTTCTATATAAATATTCTAATTACTTCTAATATTTTGGTTTTTTACTTAGTAAGTATTTCTAATATTACAAGCTGTTTGTCGTGTGTGTGTGTTTGTGTGTGTGTGCATGTGTGTGTGTGTTGTGTTGTGTTGTGTGTTTCAGAGGGCACGTTCCAGCTCATTAAGCGTGATTAATAGGCTCTCGTGCTTTTCCCATGATCTCCACTCTGACTTGTGGAATAAAGTGGACTAAAACGAAGAGCAGACGTGTACACACACACACACACACACACACACACACACACACACACACACATACACACAGCCCACCTGAACACGAACACAAGTACTGCAGCGTAAATGGCCACTATTTAACTAAATAAAATTCTTCAATATTAATTTTAATATTGTATTAAATAAATTTATAAATCTAATTTAAATATAAATTCTAATCAAATTCACCAATGATTAACGTAAATATTTGTTAATAAGATTATTTTATCATATAAATCTTTCTAGAAATAAAACCTATGCTTAATATGTTCAATAATTAAAACTACAAATGCAACATTACAAAATATTTATTTATTATTTTGCATATTTATTTATTTTTTACTCTGATTTTGTCGTTATCTATTACTTTTTTGTAATTTGTTAATTTGTTTGTATTTATGATTCGGGTAATACATTGTGTGTGTACGCTGAACTAAACGTTACAAATTCTAAAGAACTATAACAGCCTTTAAAATAAATAGAACGTTTAAAATTTAAAATCACCCAAACTTGTTAAATTTAAATTACGAAAAGAATTCCTAATTGAAAAAAGTTAATAAAATCTTAAAGTGATAAATAAATAAAAATCAATTATAATAATTAATCTATAAAATATTTAAAAACAAGCAACAAATTAGAGTAAAATAAAAACTGTACTAAAAATAATATATAAAAAATTGCCAAATAAAATGGTAGAAATAAAAAATGTATAAACAATAGGGAATTTATTTATTTAAACTTATGCAATTATTACAAAAAAAAATCCAAACATTGACTGATTAATAAACAAAATTTACTTTATAAAATTGTGAATATTAAATATTGACACGATCCACTGTCTAATTTTTTTGTTAATTATTTTTTTTAAACCCATGATGAACACAGCTAGTAATCTCTCTCTCTCTCTTTCTCTCTCTCTCTCTCTCTCACACACACACACATACACACACACACACACACACACACACACACACACACACAGATTATCCCTTTAATCTCCTCTAGAATATAATTCGGGCCAAAATGTACACTGAAAGCAGCTGCTGCTTCGCTCTCACCTGCGTAAATATACAAATGTGTCTTTCACTTAAATTAAGAAATAATCAAATTCCACACACACACATACACATGCACACACACACACACACACACACACAGTGTCTTATTGAGGAAATATGCTGTGTAATGTTCAACTATAAGAAACATCTGTGTAACTAAAAACAGGCCTCTGTGTGAACCCTGAGAGATCCTCAAGAACCGAGAGAACCAGCGGCGAAACACACACACACACACACACACACACACACACACACACACACACACACAGCTCAGTTCATACACACTGACTGAATGCTGGGATATTTTTAAGGAGTGGATGTAATTCAAATACAACCGCTTTAATATAGAGACTCCGAGTGAGATGTGAAACACAAGAATTTACACGTTACATTTACACGTGAAATTGTTGCACTTTTTTTTAGTTTTTGTTTCTAGACACTTTACATGTTTTCCCCATGCAGGTGGATTTGACTTGATTTATTTAACATGCTTGTTTTTCTACATGTTTTTTTTTTTTTTACATGAAATAAACGAAAAAAAAATGTGTTTTTCACGTCATCACATCTTACTCGTGTAGTCACGTGTGAAATATACGTGACTTTTCAGTAACATGCTATATTTAGACCCTAGGAAGAGGGACACACATACTGTACTGTAAATACACACATTCACACACTAACACAAATTACATTAAGTTCTTTCTGGTTATTGAAAGTTTCAGTCTTTCAGTTTAGTTTTGTGTTTTATTATTTTAAATTGTCCAGTCGCTTCCATATAAGGGCATAGAGATGAAAGGTCCCAAGAAATAATTCATCATGAATACAGAAAAATTTATAATTCCATGTCCAGCTTGTTTTGTCACATTAATCATTTATGTGTTAAACAGAAGTATCGAGCACATCAACAGAATGTCATCAAATCAACACACAGACACACACACTGAACTACACTACGCAAACTACACACACACTACAATACACACACACTACACACACTACAATACACACACTACACACTCAGGCTACACTTCAATACACACACTACACACACTACTCTTGTACTCTTGTAGTGTATGTTTTTGTGTATAGTCCTGTTTTCTGTTATTATCTCATTTAGCTGCATATGATCCTTCGTCCTGGGCAAATGTCCGACGAATATGTATATGTACTACACAAACTACACAAACACACTACAATACACACACTACACACTCAGGCTACACTTCAATACACACACTACACACACTACAAAGACACATGCTACACTACACTACACACAGTCACAAACACACACACACACACACACACACACACACACACACACACACACACACACACACACACACACACACTACACTACACACAGTCACCAACACACACACACTCACACACACAATACACACACTGAACTACACTACACTACACTCACACACACACACGCACACACACACTGAACTACACTACACAAACTACACACACTACAATACACACACTACACACACACACTACAAAGACACATGCTACACTACACTACACACAGTCACAAACACACACACACACACACTACACTACACTACACACTGCACACACACGCACACACACACTACACTACACTACACACTGCACACACACACAATACACTCACACACACAATACACACACGCACAAACTACTAAAATAAATAAATAAAATGGCAGCAGGGTTTTAATCCGACTCCCTTTTCGCTTTGTACTTCACCTCTTTACCTTTTCGCCTCACATCGAGACGCTCGCTCGGGAAAAACTGTGTCCTGCTTTCTTTTTTAATCCAATGTTTCTGTTTAACACACACACTCACACACACTCACACACACACACACACACACACACACAAACACACACACATAAAGTGGAGGTTTCTTCATTTCCTGTGCAGGCCACACACAACTACACACACTCACAGCTACACACACAGGCACACACATACACACACACACACAGTATGCTGGGAAACAAAAAGCCGAGAAGCTGAAATGTGTAAGAAGATTCTCACTGCACAGACTTAGACTAATCCCCAACTATTAGCTTTTAGTGAGAAACAGTCAGTTACAGCTGGGCAGCTGTGTGTCTCTACACTAGCTGTGTATATCTCTAAAATACCACGGCCTCTTTTCATGGCATTTTATAAAGATCATTTTAGAAACTGCTCTTTAATCATTGTTCCGAATTAAACTCAAAAGAAATCAATGCACCAAATTTTATATTCTGTTCTGTTCAATTCTAATTTAGTGGTTTTTTTTTTATTGCTAATTTATTCTGTTTCTCGATTATTCTATCATGTTTTCGATGAAATTCTATTTTATTCCATACAATATATTCTGATCTGTTTTGTTTTTTTTTTACTCCGTTATATTCTATTCGTGTCACAGTTTTATATTAGAGCTTTCGCTTCTATTTTATTTCATATTATAATTTTATAACAAAATAAAATCTGCTTTGTTTCCTCTTCTGTTTTAATTGTTTTTTTTTTGTTGTTGTTGTTATATTTAATTCTGTTTATATTATTTTAGATATTCCATCTGACGTATTCGATTCTATTTGACTCTCCTGTATCCTGTTTTTTATCATTAACTGAAATCTATTCTAATTTAATTCTTGAGACTTTTCATCATGTTTCTTCTGTTCTGTTATTTCTGTTCTGCTCTATTTCATTTTATCAATCAATGATTTTAATCAATTGTTTTGTTTTCTTCTTTTTTTCTGTCGCGTTCTACCGTTTTATTAGATTCTATTGACTTTGTTTTTATTATTTCTACTTTGCTGTTATTTTTTATTCCTAACCTTTGTGATCTGTTATAATTTACTCTGCTCTATACTGTTCTACTTTACTACATTATTTCATTTATATTCTATTCTAAACTCTTATTTTCTACTGAATTGGGCTAGAATTTGAGATCGATCTACTCTATTCCTCTTTTACTTCATCCTTTATTCTGCTCGTGTCTGTGTTCTGCTGCTGTAATCTGTTCTGTTGAACTCTATTCTCTTGTTTTTGTTTTATTTTGTTCTGTTATTCGTTTTTTTTTTCCTCTTTCATTTTTATGAAATTGGTGTTGTATTGTATTCTATTAATAGGATTAATAATTAACATTTTATACATGATTAAAAAAAGAAAGAAAGCATGTACAGAAATATAAAAAAAATATATTATGCTAACATTTAGCAAACAGTAAAAAATATTAACATGAATCTTAATAAAACAAACAAAAAAAGCAAACAAACAAACAAAAAAAAACTACAGATGCATGTGGACATGGAAATTATTAATGTGTGTTTGTGTGTGTGTGTGTGTGTGTGTGTGTGTGTGTGAGAGAGAGAGAGAGAGAGAGAGAGAGAGAGAGAGAGAGAGAGAGAGAGAGAGAGAGAGAGAGAAGATAGAAGTGCTCCCTCTACAGTTCATCCTCACCACAGAGGAAGTCACTTCTCATTTGTCGTCTCAATTAGCTTCCAGTTGATCAGAGCTCCTGCTGCAGCAGCTCTGTGTGAAAGCCAAACCTCAGAGCGCTCCGGCTGAGTCCCCGCTAACCACGTGAGGAACGCACTGAGATCACAAAGTCCCCGCTAACCACGTGAGGAACGCGCTGAGATCACAAAGTCCCCGCTAACCACGTGAGGAACGCGCTGAGATCACAAAACCAGATGGAGAGAGATCCTGAAAATATGTCTACCACCTGATCTCCAGCATCCCCTCAGTCCTGCAGCACAGTGCAGCCATTGTCCTCTAACTGGAAAGACTCATCTTCCTCAACACACTCAACACACTTACACACTCAACACACTTACACACTCAACACAATCAACACACCACACTCAACACACCACATTCAACACACTTACACACTCAACACAATCAACACACCACACTCAACACAATCAACTCAATCAACACATCACACTCAACACAATCAACACACCACAATCAACACACTCAACACAATCAACACAACACACTCAACACACTTACACATTCAACACAATTAACACAGCTCACTCAACACAATCAACACACCACAATAAACACAATCAACACACCACACTCAACACAATCAACTCAATCAACACACTCAACACAATCAGCACACTCAACACAATCAATTCACACTGCACTCACATACTCATACACAACTACAAGTGTTAATACTTAATCAAGAGTTCTTTTGTATATTTAGGGGTTCTCAAAAACAATTAATAAGGTTCCTTACAAAACAAAATCTTTTTCTAAGATGGAATGAAGTTCTGTTGTTGGACTGAAACATAAAAATGCAGTTTTACACAAGTAAAATCTAATTAATAAAACCATTCTAATCCTGCCCTGAAACCTTTGCTAGTTGGTTAAAATAAATAAATAAATAAATAAATAAATAAATAAATAAATAAATAATAATAATAATAATAATAATAATAATAATAATAATAATAAAGACTTTACTATTACTATCTAAAACTTTTCAAAATGTTAAATATGCTTAGATTTCTGTTGTAAGAAAATGCTAACTCCGCTCCTAAACCTTTGTTACGTGATGTTTCCCAAAATTGTTGTTACACAAATGTTTTAATTGTAGCAAATTTTTCTCTGTTTTTTTTTTAAAAAACATTTAATCACTACAATGGATTTTTTAAAACAATTTTAGAGAATTGGAAACAATGTGATTGTATTGTTAGGTCGCCCTTTATTTAAAAAAAAATCATTTTCCTCCTTGGTTTTTATGTTGTTGGTGTTGGGTTTGGTGATGTTATGCTACCTGGTTTACACAAATATCCGCTTATTTCCTTAAAACAAATCATTACAGCAGCAGTGTAGCGTTTTGTCACATTGTTTGGCCTGAATGTCTTTTTAGATTTGCTTTAACATTTTTCATTTTACACAAGAAACTGAAAGTTTTGCCTAAATCCTTTACAGGAGGTCCAAACATGCCGGCCAAGCCGTAAATGCGGAAACTGTCCCTTTTTACTGGAGTTTATTCCACATCCACACCTTTCCACACGTCTCTCTGAGTGATTCCAGTGCTGGAAGAGGACGCTTGATGTGGCTCGTTTCATTTCCACCCAACAACACAAAAAAACAGCCCTCTTTCTGAGAGGCCACCATCCAAACCCTGGGCGTCTCCATGACTTCAAAGCCTGGCAAAGCGTCCTGTTTCCCTGCTGGCCTGCTGGAGCGAACAGACACGGCCTTCTTCTGAGGTGGCACGCGCCACGGTGGGCTGTCCACACCTGTGTTTGCTCCGAGCCAAGCTAATTAAGCCAGGGATGCTATTTTAGAAGTTACCGGACACAAGGCAGCTTTTAGAGAGAGGCGGAGACTGTAAAAGAGAAAGAGAGCGAGAAAAGAAAAGAAAAAAATAAAATAAAGTAGGGGCTTGGAAATGAAGCAAAACTCTTCATGGCAATGTTTTATCATCCAAACCAGGTAAAAAATGCAAGTTTAAAACATTCTGGTTTACTTTAAAACATCTTTATATCTTACACCATTGCTGAATTCATTGAAATGTAACCCGGAGAGAAGATTCGTGCAGATTCCTGCTCTGTGGCTTTGCCGTATGCTGACTAAGGAGAGAAAAAAAAAGGAAAAGTAAATGAGAGAAAGAGAGAGAGAGAGAGAGAGAGAGAGAGAGAGAGAGAGAGAGAGAGAGAGAGAACTGGGATGGGCTGGTATTGAGTTACAGAGTTGAAGAGGAGTATCAGAAGGTAAGAAGAGGTCATACTGGGCGCAAAATGAATTTCATGTCAAAACAAATGGCTGCTCTCCCACTTGATGACAAAGCACCCGAAGCCCTTCGAGCCGCATCTCTAACCGAGACTCCCAGTGTAAGAAAAAAATGCAATTCAGGGAAGCACACATTCCTACATGGTGGATTTTTTTATTTTATTATTTTTTACATGGTTTAATTCCACCACTAAGCTTTCACCATTGGGATGAAATGAAGTTTACCGCTTAATGTAAATCGCTTTTTTAATCACATACAGTATAACCTAAAGCATTTGAGTCAGTACATACTGCAATGGATTCAGTACCTACCGCATTTGAATCAGTAACTACTGCATTCAAATCTGTACCTTTTGCATATGATTTAGTACTTTCTGCATTTGAATCGCTACCTATAGCATTTAAATCAATACCTACTGCATTTGAATCAATAGCTAGTGAATTTGAATCAGTACCTACTGCATTTGAATCTTTGTCTACTGCATTACCTACTGCATTTGATTCCAGTACTTAATGCATTTGAATCACTACCTATGGGATTTGAACCAATACCTACTGAATTTGAATCAGTGTCTACTGCAACTGAATCAGTATGTACTGCATTTGAATCATCAGTTAACCCCATGGTTGATTTTTTTGCTATAACAGTAGGGTTTTAATTCATAATTATTATAATAATTATTAAATATACTAGAGGCTTATTAATGCTCCACATTTAAAAGACATTCTAAAGCATGACTAGTTCTAAACATGTTGTTCCAGGACTTGGACTTTTCAGCCAACGTTCATCCTAATGGCTGTAAAATGAATCAGCAGCACATAGTTAAATGAGTTACAGTACAGGAGCAGATGGGAAGTTCTAGACATTGCATCAGAGTATTTACTACACACATAGCCTATCAAGGAAGTCGTAAAATTAGCAACTTTATAAAAACCAACATTAGTTTGTTGAGCCAAACAGGAAATAAGTTCTTGTTTTTTCCTTGGTGCATGTACTAGAAAATTCAGAATGGTGAATTATTAGCAAACAAACGACAAATCAGCGTAAGCCACCGGCGTGGACGTTATTTATCGCAAGCGGGCCGCATGTTTTGACAAATGGCCAGGTTCTGCGAATTCTGTCATGGCAAAGTTCAGCAATTAGCCTCCCATGTACAGAGACGTGGGCCCTCCGCCGTGAGCATGCTCGATTTATGAGTTCAGTCCAGCAGCCTGACTGCTTCAAAGCACCGGCAGGAGAGAGCAAAGAGTTCACAAATATGAAAGAACACACACACATACACACATACAGGCTGCTGTAAATCTGAGATGAACATGGGGGAGATCATGGATCCTATGGGAGAGATGGACTCTTACAGCCCCTTACTCGGGAGGCCCATAGCTCATAGAAGGGATGACTATGACTTTGACGTTTCTTTTTCATGAACGCATCTCCGATTTGACCTCTGGACTAAAACAAATATGCGAAACGTGTTCCATATCTATAAAATACCTCAAATTGGAAGAACCACACAGTAGATAAACACGGCCTCACGGTAGTAGGTGGCGCATGAGTCAGTACTTTAACCTAGAGGTCCCCTGTAAATATCTAGTGAAGAGAATTTGGCTACTATACGACTTCTGTGAAACGAAAACGTGAGTATTACGTCTCCGGCTGCTTTAAAAACAGGTCTATAAGCTAAATTATTCTTAATTATCATACACAGAAATGTATTAAACAAGTAAAAAGTATAATCTATGTGCTATATTTCTATCCCTTCAGCCTGATATGTAAGATGTGTACATTGGACACGCCCTCTTGTCATCATCTCAGGGATCTTTATATAACACTCGCAATTCTGTCAATTATCAATGATTAAAATCATGGAAAACAAGCACGTAATGTCATGCTCAGTTAATTTGCTAAGTAATTTGATAAGTATCTGAAGAGTGCCAGAAAACATAACCTAAAGACTGCTTTAGCTTAAACAGCTTCATTGCTAATCTCTTGAAAGTAAGCTAGCATGATGATGGTTCTAGTTAAATGCTAACATATAAACATCTGAAAGAAAGTGTTTGTAGAAGCTAATAGGTTACCGTGAGAGTGGTCATTAGGTCATTACACAAACTCTTACACTAGATAAAGTTTAGATGTGTTAGTAATTTAAAGCTATTTCATGCTAAAAAAAAGAAAAAAATCACGTTTAAAATCTATCGAAAAGAAATTCTTCAGAAAATCTAGAACGAGACGTACAGATAATATAAAAGCAGACACACTGTTGTATGTCCAATGTCTGGTCATTAAGGTACTTTCATTATGAAAAAAAAAATTCTGTCTTCACATATTGCTTGTATTCTATTTATTCAATCAGTCTGTAATTGTCCAGTGGAAAAGGCTGAGAGTGTGTGTTCTCTCTGAGATTCACATTCCTCAACACCCTCCAGGGAGCCTGGACTAAACCTTTCCATCCATCCAAACCTGCTGAGAGACCCAGCTTATCAGCAAAGAACCTGGTGACAAGCTCTCTCTCTCTCTCTCTCTCTCTCTCTCTCTCTCTCTCACACACACACACACACACACACACACATACACCTCACTAAAGGACAGTAGGCTTAACATGTGGGGACCAGCAGACCAGAGCTTAGTACTGATCTACTCAACACCATCACACCAGCTGGGGATAAGAGATAACAAGGACAAGGACAGAGATAACAGATACAGGGAAAGAGAGAGAGAAAGAGAGAGAGAGATTATTACCTGTGATAATTGCTGAAATTGTCAGCATTCGTTCACCCTCACAGGCAGTTTATAGTCTCTAAAAACTAGTTTATGGAAGGTGAAAGGAAGTCTGAGAACCTGGAGGAAACCCAGGCGAACACGGGGAGAACATGTGAAACTCCACATAGACATAGAATTTCTTAAGGCGGAGCTAGAATCCATTTCATAGAACTGCCTGTCTCCTGAAATATCTCCTCCTGTGAATGTGAAAGAATCTTCTAGCAAAGTCAATATGATGTTGGACACCCGAGTTGCACAAGAGTTGGGGCTGAGATCTCTGCTTTCATCTTCCCTCGGTCAGGGGCCTTCTTCACAGGAGGAAAATTGGATGGACACACAGATCTCAGTATGACCATTCCTGATGAACAAGACCTGGCTTTAAAGCCAAGTCATGTGAAGAGCTGCTGTGATGCGTCCATTAGTCCTGAGAGTCAATCAGATCAGAGCTCCAAAGCTGGCTTTGTTTGAAAATGGACCTCACATCACGGGAACTGAACTATTATACAATTGGAAAAGGTTCAGTAATAAATAGTATGACATGGAGTAGCACTATATATTCTTTACAATGGGAATTTAAGTAATCACTGATAAATGGCATCGTTTTGTGATTAGTAAGATAGCTAATACCGTACACTCCATTTAATTACGTCATCAAATCTGATGGAATGTAAAAAACAATTCCTACCATAAAATGGTACAAAAACCATCAACATGCCCGTCATGTCATTCCCAGTCTGATAAACATTATGTACTGAACCATGACGTCTCGTCTGGCATATTCACCCAGAACTGTTCCTGGGGTCGATTCACAAGGTCAGGGCCATGAGACTGGGATCACCCGGCGTTCTTCACTAACAAGCAGAATGATGGGAAACAACACCAAGCATCATTTAGCTGTCACAAGCCTAATCACACGGCATGATGCAAAAAGAGTCAGACCTTGATTGCTGAGATTTAACTGGTTCCAACAAAAATTGACCATTTTTCACTTTGGCAGTGTCCCAAAGGCACAAATTGTCCTCCTGCTTAGATGAGACAAAATAGTTAAGAGCACTGAGGTCTATGCCACAGCCATTTTCTTGGGAACTATGCTGCCTTACTTGGTTCTAAAATAGCCTGGATCAAATGGAAAAGAGGGAAAGTCGGTGAGACATGCACTTATTACTAATCACAAATGGGGCCTCAATTTTCTCAAGATCTACAGAGGAATTTGGTACGAGTTAATGATTATTATTGCATATCTCAATGACGCTGTGAAATGAGCTGCTGATGTAATCCAAAACAACTGCACATTAGGTACGTATTTTTATTCGACTAGAAAAGGTGCTCAGAAATTATGCTTTTAACTATATAAAGCTGTGGGAAATCTCAGCTCCTAGCATTAGCATGTCAACATTGGTGAACTATGGGTTATGTTCTTCAAGTGTTCTTCAAGCTTCCATGCTTATTAAATATTAGCGGATCTCAGACTTGCTATAAAAAAAAAACTATGACTCTTCCATAAACAATGATACGCAGCAGATTTAAAAAGGCATAGTATTTAAAAACAAACACAAAATAGGTGAAAATAATTGGGAAACAAACCAATTAGAGAACAGGAAAAGATACAGAAATACTAAGAGTAGGAGAGAAACTAGAGTTCTTCTAGCTTTGGATATGGGTTCCATCTAGCATTTTTTGCACCATCTGTTTCCCATAGCCACGTATAATTTTTGAATTGTTTCTAGAAGGTTCTTCCTCATTCAGAGCTGTTTATCAAACCTGCATCTTTATCAAAGTGCAATTGGACAAAATTGTTTGGGAACATATCTCACATGACTAGTTATTTCTATACCAGTTTTTGATTGTTGGGACATTTCTAGAGCATTTGGGTTAATAGAGCTTATTTGGGTTGCTTTATACAGTAATATTTGATCTGTGTTGTCATTATGAGTCTGAGTTTGGATCAGTTAAACTTTATATGGTAGTTCAGGCATTAGGGTGTTCCTGATGTTGAATATCTTTGGGGTCGGTGTACTTCTGGGTCTGGTTATTGGTCCTTTATGCATGTCTCTAGAATGTTCTCTAGCAGTTATTCTTATAAGACATTTATATTAAATCAAGCAATAATAGAGGAATGGTGTGTTTGGGTTTGTATCCTGTCACATGATTTCGGATGCTGTATGATTTTCATATTGGTGTATCATGGACGGTATATTTCTAGAATGTTCTTCTTATTTACACAGGTTTACATGTCTTGCATGTCCATTTCATTGACTACCACTGGCTCAGTGTTTTTCTGGCACTACGTACAGGTGGCATAGTCATGTGTCTTTTTTGGAAAGTCTTCAGGAAATTCTTGTCCGTTTATGAAATTGGATACAGTTTTGTTCTGTCTTTTCTTCTAGCTCTGGATTATGTGATATGTCTATAATGAACATAAGTGTATATATAACTATGCTGTAAGTGTTAAGTCTATAATTAAGTCAGAAATTAGGCTCAGGAGCTCTTTGTTGCACAATTCAACTCAAATACAAACTATTGGAAAAAAAAACATTATTTACATTTACATTATTTCCTGTCCAGTGTCACCCAGATGAGGAAGAGTTTCTCAAGGATTCTTCCTCATATCATCTCAGGGTAGATTTTCCTTACCACCGTCACCTCAGGCTTGATCATTTGTACATTAGATAAATAGTTAACTTAATTTTAAACTTTAACATTTTTATTGTTTCCATGCTTCTGTAGAGTTTCTTCCGTAGAGACAATGACATTTATTAAAAAATTTATTTTATATATCTGATGTCTCTAGAATGCCATTGACACTGATTTATTAGTGATCTTCTTCAGATTTAACATTGACATTGGTGTCCAATAGTCATATGTTTTAATGGTTGAGTTTCCAGCATCCATTCAAGTTTATCTGGTTTGTCAGAAATGATTTTCTGTATAACACATTTGTTATTGTTCTTGCCGGTCTGTAAATCCATTGAATTTGACTGGTCTCTAGAATGTTCTCCAGCAGTTTAGTCTCCCTGTATGCTACCATCTTCCACCGTTACACCGTACATGACTTTCAAATAACTTTGTGTCAGTGTTCCTCAAGTTGTGTGGATCTATAAGATCTGGGTCGCTCATATCTTCTCACCTATTTACGTCCATTCATTTATCCCGTCGTCTCTTTCCCTAAAACTGACTTCTGACATTAAAACATCTCTAATGTAGCACTGGTTAAACTTGTGTCACTGTTCCTTAGACTTAAAGAGGGCGTAGCTGAGCTTTCAGTCCTTAGGTCGCTGGGGTGAGGCTACCGCCTGAAGCTGTGGCCTTCTGAAGAAGGTTCTGGGTTAATGAAATGGAATCCTCTGACTGTCCATTACTCTCGGCTGGAACAAATCAATCTGAGCAGAGCATCCATGACCATGATGTCTACAGAGCTGGTTTTACCTTCACTGGAGCCATAGGGAAGACTGCCTGTCTGGATCTGTGGGCTTCATCTTTGACAATCTAAGATTAACTGTAGTGTGCCAGTCGCTCCAGGTATCTCCATTACACTGAGGCTCAAGTCCTTAGAGGAGAAAAACATTCTCAGTGCATCATGCATTAACTGAATAAGGTTTGTGTGTATTACTGTATACTGACACTGGCAAAACCATAGTGGTCACGTGATTAGTGATTCACATAAGTATGTGACATGGATTTCAGTCACAATAGAACAACCAACATGTCGCCATGCCAACAGGTGACTGTAGGGGTTGTGACCTTGCTCACTAGTCACTTGCTAGTGTTAAAGTCAGGTTTACAAAGAGAAGGCACTAAGACTACAAATTAACGATACCACAGCACCTATAGTACATTTTCTGATAACCAGAAGAAAATGTAAAAACTCTCCTTTTATTTGTTGTTGCTATGGTAACACCAGAGCTACATGTGTTGGACCTTAAGGACCACTGATGTACCGTTAAAGCCTACAAAGAAATTAAAGGTACACCTCCACATGCACAAGTTTGATTCAAGTTACATCGTAAAGGTACTCTTGAACCCTAATGGTACCATGACACTGAGAAGGGAAATACAGTTTTCTAGCTTTGTTCCTGACAGCGTACACTTGGGAAGCAGTTGGACCATAAAATCAAAATAATTTACACGTAAAAATCCAGCTACTGAAAGACTTCATTTTCAAGTTTATTTTCCTGTCCTGTATTCCAACCTTGTTTTATCTCCTTGTTTAATTTTTTGCTATTTGATATCAACATTACAGCTCCCTCCCATCTTTTTCCCCCCTTTTCCCTCACACTCTCTGCCCCCTTGCGTGTCTCTGTTTCCCTTTTTTTTTCCCTTTTAATTTAAACCAAAGTCCGGCACCCTCCCTCACGCTGTCTCTCTCAATCCCCTTTTTCTCCCTGCTCGGGCATGATTTGTTTGATATTAGCATACTGCTGCATTCCTCTCAGCTCCTTTCCCTCTCTATCTGTCGTTGGTATATTCTGATATGGGGGTCAGGGTTAAGTCCTGTCTCTCTGAACTCAATCCCCCAGTCTGGCCGTGTGCTTATAGCTCAGCTGCCTCTGCACTCTCACACTAACCCCCTTGTTTATATCGGGATGCAATTAAGTCCAGTCCAAGTAAGGGAGTCCCAGAGAGAGCGCTAAGAGTGCAAAGCAGAGACTCGGGTTTCAGCCGGCTCCGGCCCTTCCTTCGCCCTCCCTGCCTGCACTGCCGGTCATCTTGTGTTTTTTTTTTTTTTTAAAAGGGGGTTAGCATATACTTTTGAGGTCCAAAGATGAATTCTTAAAAGATAGTACACTTTAAACAGTTAGAAAAAAGCTACCAAAAAAACTAAGAGGGAAGTAACATTTTATGATTTGGTAAGCAAAGGCAGGAATTTACATAACATAGGACTGAAATATACCCGGGATTCCAACCATAACAATAAGCATAAAAAAGTGTTGTTTTACACTGCATTAGCCTTCGATGAACTTGTGACTGAAAAAGTTCAAAAGTTCAGGATGAATCTCCAGGCCATTGGCGGAGTAATTAGAGAAAAGACGCAACACGTACTGTAGCTCTGGTTTCTCTTCACGTTTACTGCGAACGTATTTGACCGAACCGTGTGCACTCTGTTTCACACGACTAACCACACTGTATTTGAATCTCAAACCAAAGCGAAGGAATAATACAAGACATAATGAACTTGAGGGATATAATAACAGCGTGAGGAACGGTAACCCCTCGATCAGATCAGATTAAACCTTCTGGAAAGTGAAAGAGCTTGCTTCAAATACAGGACCACAAACATCCAGTAAGCCCCAAAGAACCGCAACAAGCGAATGCAAATATACAGAGCGTTGGCCAGGAGGTTTTTCTGAGAGCGCCGCTCAGATCCGGTTCGAAAGATCAGCAGCTTCTCTGGATTTTGACGTTTAGGTAACTGAACCTCTGGCCACCGCTGGACCTCTGCTTCTCTCTCTCTCTCTCTCTCTCTCTCTCTCTCTCTCTCTCTCTCCTCGAGCCAGCTCAGAGTTCACGCTCTCCACATGTGTGGTCCTCCAGCCTGAGGGAGCTGTCCCACAATCCCAGCCACACGTGTTCTGGACCAAGGCAGAGCAGATAAACAGAGAGAGAGAAATCTGGCTTGACACTGAGCATGCTCAGAAGAGTAACTCGCCTTCAACATTTTACCTTTAATCCTTTTTGATTTCTTGTACTTGCTTTCATTTTCATTGGACTACTGAATAATTCATATTTAGTGAATATCGTGTGTTAAAATAATTAATACGCTGATTTGAAGAGATTATTAATGCTAAATGTAGGTGTTGTTGCCCATGAAGGCTCTTAAGTCTGTCTCTCGTAGAGAACTTTTAGAGGTCAATGGAGAGCCTTACAGCAGAGGAGACTTCTCTAATATTCAGAAATGGTTCCTATCTAATCATGTCTAAATAGTGCTTATTCTGTGATTGTGAAGGTTACAATAGAGGTTTGAACACTTTAGATGTCTTTGAAAAATAAAGGTTCTTTAAAGCAGTGTCATATTAAAATGAGTATTTATTAATTAATTATTTTATTCATTTATTTGTTTGTTTGTTTGTTTGTTTGTTGCTTAGATGAGAAATATTTTTGGTTGATTTGTTTCTCCTTTTTATTTTTTTATTATTATTAATTTATAACATTTGAATTATTGTTAATATTATTATGAATTTATTATTAAATAGTGAGATCATATGAAAGATTTTTTTGACAGGTTATGTCAAACATACTGTTGTTGTTGTTGTTGTTGTTGTTGTTGTTGTTGTTGATTATTCATTTGTTTTTATTTATTGTGGCCCCAACAAAAATGTTTAATTATCCAGCCACTCCTCTAGATATTTTTACTAATATTAATTTTGGATTTTGATTTACATTATTAAAGGCGTGTATTTTGTTCTGTATTTATTATAAACTTTATCTTTCTATCTGTACACATTTTATATTGGAGCAAAGATGAATGAACCCAAATATTCTACTGATGGGGATTTGTGTATTCAGATTGAGATTTATTGTTGTTTGTTTTTGTTGGATTATTTTACTAAATATTTCTACTACTAGGAATAATAATAATAATAATAATAATAATAATAATAATAATAATAATAATAATAATAATAATAATAATAATAACAACAACAACAACATATTGCTGCATAATTTGTCCTTGTTGTAAAGATGCATAATTTCTTCTTAGGCAAAACTGAGGTTGCATCTGACTTTGACAGAAATGGATGGGAAAAAGAAAGAAAGAGAGAAGAGAGAGAGTTAAATGCAACACTGAAGAGAAAAAGGAAGGAGAGAGTTATAGATGAAAGAGACAGAAGGTTGAAGAGCAGATGCCTGCAGTGGTGATGGACAGTGCAGTAAACAGGCTGAGCAGAGCCCTGACCTCCCTAAACACCGCTCTGTGTGTGTGTGTGTGTGTGTGTGTGTGTGTGTGTGTGTGTGTGTGAGAGAGAGAGAGAGAGAGAGGAAGGGAAAGACGAACTGGCTCCCTGACTCCCCAACCACCAAGCCCACCCCCCACCCTACCCCACCTCCACTAGCCACCTCCTAGCGGATAATATACACCCAATCCCTTTCAGCACCAGGTGTGACAGGCATCAGGGGTGGCCTATCCACAGGGGGCCAGGGGCCAGAGGGAGGGGTGAAGGGGCAAATTAGGAACATGTCAGTAATAATTTAGGCCGTGTTTACATTTCTTCACACCAATATCTCAATTCCTATTTACGAACAAGTCGACCGATAACACGACCGACATCTTTGGAGGTCCTGAGTGTGAAAACTTCACCTCAGTTCATTTACTGCAGAGTTAAATTGATTTACGCTGTGACAGAATGTCACGGATGTGAAGGAACGCAACAAACTTATGTACGACCGCATTACCGTTCAAATGTGCTGCTGTAGTAAATTTTATACAAAGAGGAAATGAAATCCACGATCAAGCCGGTGAAGAACGAGACGGGAACACAAACACTTCTGATTTTCATTTCATTACTGTCCATCAAGCGGGTTTATCTTTTAGCACCATTCATAATTCATTTATTTGCCTAACGGTGAGAAATAAAATGCTTAAGTCCATGCTGTTATGGAAAAATAATCAACGACAGGGTGGTCTGCAAAGTAGAGATCCTGCTTCTGGCACTTTCTGAGGATTATTTACTCTCATTAGGATTAGATTCAATTGTTTGATTCATGAACCAAATCTTTTGAATCGACTCTGGGAATTCCAGGGCAGACTCTTCTGTCAAAACAGAGATGCTGCTCAATGGAGATCCTGGTTCTGGTGCTTTTTGGGGATTTTTACTGTCCTTATGACTGGATTTGTTCATTTGATTTATGAGTCGACTCTTTGGAATCAATTCTGTTGAGTCCAGGACAGATTCCAGTTTCCCAGAGACCTTTCCTTCAAAACATTGACTGAATGTTTGACTCACTGACATCCTCCTGGCTACACCAGCTAATGCGCTCCTCTGTGGATATCTGAGCTTGTGTGTGTGTGTGTGTGTAAGCTAAGTGAAGGAGAAAGCAATGGAAAGGTCTTGTTGAAAAATGAATTAAGTGAAGAAGCAAATGTGAACCATTAAAGCTAATGAGAAGCCAGTAGCCTATCAGCAGACGTAATAAAGAGAGTGTTTGGGCTTATTTTGACATGTGGACATTAACAGCCAGGACAGTAAGTGTGTAAGGAGCTCAATGTGTCAAGATGACAGAACTAAAGCTTTTAATGGCAGGGGCTTCCTTCTTGTGGGTTTAGACAAATGAAAAGCTGTGTAATGTTTAAGAAAACAGTACCGCATTAAGCATGTAGGGAATAAAACTGGTTAAGATAAATAATCAACAGTGTGGTGGTGTGATGCAGCCTGGTATGAACTGGAGTTTCTATGATCGCATCATGTCACACGGTGGGGTATTTTATTCCTTTCATGGACATTTTTATCAATTTTATTTTCCGCAAATATCACATCCATCATTTATTTATTTATTTATTTAAACAAATATATCAACACTTTTACCACCAATACTGTATACTCATTGAGCACTGAAAAAAAAAAAGTTTATACCATCACACCTTTAACAAAATTGATAAATATGTGTTAATTTCTGAAGTTGATACCTGTGTGTTTGTCACGTAGATGAAAAAAGTCTGTGTGTGGGGCTCTTAGTGGGAAAGGAAATGAGTCTGGGTTAGAATTGGTGATAAAATGTACCAGACTGTAATGAAATTTTGATAACGCAGGATGGTCACGAGGCCAATACGCTTTAAAAGGGCCCTCTAGTTTCCCCTACAGTGGATAATATACGTATGGTAAAGTGCCCTCTATGACAGATAAAAATGATAAAGTACCCTGTAGGTTGCCCCATGGCCAAAGAATCCGTTAAAGTGCCCTCTAAATTCGCCTTATGGCAGATAAAAT
This sequence comes from Tachysurus vachellii, assembly GCF_030014155.1. NCBI lineage: Eukaryota > Metazoa > Chordata > Actinopteri > Siluriformes > Bagridae > Tachysurus > Tachysurus vachellii. Next base: position 25,775,485 of record NC_083466.1, on the reverse strand, counting down.
GTTATAAAGTACCTTCTACAATTCAACTACGGTGGAAATAATGTGATAAAGTGCCCACTAGGGTCCCCATGTGGCAGATAGAGTGTGATGAAGTGCTGTCTATGGCATATGAAATGTGATAAAGTGCCCACTAGGGTCCCCATGTGGCAGATAGAGTGTGATGAAGTGCTGTCTATGGCATATGAAATGTAATAAAGTGCCCACTAGGGTCCCCATGTGGCAGATAGAGTGTGATGAAGTGCTGTCTATGGCATATGAAATGTAATAAAGTGCCCACTAGGGTCCCCATGTGGCAGATAGAGTGTGATGAAGTGCTGTCTATGGCATATGAAATGTAATAAAGTGCCCTGTAGGGTCCCATTGTGGTGGATAGAGTGTGATGAAGTGCTGTCTATGGCATATAAAAAGTTAGAAAGTGCCCTCTAGGGTTCCCTGTGGTAGATAAAACATACCCTCGAGGATGCCTTTACAGTGTGCTCTAATTGCTGCCTTTCAAATAGAATAAAATGCCCACTAGGGTGTCAGTATGTGCAAGTAATCATGATGGACTGTCCACCAGGGTGGCCTTCCACTGTGGAATATGTGATGCCGTGCCCCATAGGCTCCCTTACATGTGAGAAAACATGATTAACTGCCCCAACTTGTGAGAAAATGTGCCCTCTAGGGGCCCCACTGTGTGTACATGTGACCTCTCTCTCTTTTTCCTTCCTGCCCCTCAGAAAGACTGTGTCAAACTCCCGCTAGAGCAAATCAGTTGCAGTGAATCAATGAATCAACTCTGAATCAACGTACTAAAAGTGAATCAAACATGTTGTGTATTTGAGTTGGTTTTATTGTGTAGATGTGAGCTGCAATTGAAGAGTATTATTTTCACTCAGGCAACTTTTTTTTTACTCCCTAGAATGATGTCCAGCATGAAACTAAACCAAACCAAATAGCAAACAAGCCAAAAGTATCACTTTGGCACTGATTCGTTCTGTCTCAAATTAGTAACCACCTAACAGAGCGGAGCTACCGTACTGAACCCTGTGACGCATGCATGAAGCACAAACTACAAAACACACTATTTTTGTGTGTTAGACTCGTTTCTCTTTGCCAGATGTGCTAAAGCACACCTCGTATAAAACACCTGCATTGTAGAGTACGCTTGTGTTAAAGCAGTAAACTTTTTTTCTCATGTATGTACTTCCTGTGAGCAGGTTACTGGATCAGGAGCTAAAGTCAGCACTGATTCTTCTGTTAAAAAGTGGTGAAAAGTTTGTTGGGTGCATTATAAAGTGCTGTACAGAGTGGTGTTGTTCAGTCACACTGTTAATAATGGTGTCTCTGTCCCTGTATAAGGGAGTGCAGGGTGAGAAGGGGAAGCTGGAAATTCTTATTTCCTGTGTGAGGGAGTGTTAGTGAGCCAGACCACTCGGCGACATGCAGCAATCAGAAGGCACTCCCCAGAGCCAACGCTGCCCTGCTCTTACCCTCTCTCTCTCTCTCTCTCTCTCTCTCTCTCTCTCTCTCTCTCTTACTTACCCACTCAGTGTACCTCAAAAATGATCTGATCTTGTCCCCCTTTCTTTTTCTTTCTCCCTTTCCTTCTATTGCTTTCTCAGAGTCTCTCTCTCGTTTACTGTGCTCTCTCATACTCGTCTCTACATCTCACTATGTCTCACTGACACTCAGACTTCTGATCTAGTCTTCCTTCCTTTCTCTCTCTCTCTCATATTCTCTCTCATTCTCTCTCTCTCTCTCTCTCTCTCTCACACTCTCTCTCTCTCTCTCTCTCTCTCTCTCTCTCTCTCTCTCTGTCCCTCTCTCTGTCTCTCTAACTCTTTCTCAGGTCTGCTCATAAACACATCAGGCCTAAAGTCATGTTGAACTGGTTCTTGTGTGTGTAAAGTGTACAGCTGACAGAAAGCTGAGGAGTGGAGTGTTGATCTCCGTCTGTAACTTTACCCAGCGTGAGTCCTGACTGGCCGACACAGCTGGCTCACTCACACTCACTCGTCTCATCATGCAGACAAGCTCACATGTCACCTCTGACCCCTACATGATCACTCTGAGCATGCCAGTGTCCCTGAAGCTGTAGGACACGGGTGTGCAGGGTCTGCAAACACACACACACACACACACACAATAGCACAAACATTATTGCTGGGTGGCATTCGGGGATGAGAGAGAGAGAGAGACAGAGACAGAGAGAGAGTGAGTGTGAGAGAGAGAGAGAGAGAGAGAGAGAGAGAGAGAGAGAGAGAGAGAGAGAGAGAGAGAGAGAGAGAGAGGTGTTATATGACAGAACATTGATTTAGTGCATGATTTGTATGAGAAGAGTCACAAGTCACATACACACACACTCACACACACACACACACACACACACACAGTTGTAACTGGTCATGACTGTTATTTTAGTAGGTATAGGGCAACTAAATAATGAATGAACTCTGGGTTCAAAAAAGTATCGATCTATCTATCTATCTATCTATCTATCTATCTATCTATCTATCTATCTATCTATCACATGTTGAGCAAAATAACTGAATTCAATCATTAATAAATTTATAGATAAATAAATAAATAATTTCTTCTGTTCTTCTTCTTCTTCTTCTTCTTCTTCTTATTATTATTATTATTATTATTATTATTATTATTATTATTGTTATTATTATTATTATTATTATTATTATTATTATTATTATTATTATTATTGGTAGCAGTTATTTGTAACAAATCTAACACTGAGCACATATCCTAGTATTGACTCAGACTGTGATTAATACAGTCTATAATTAATAAGAACGATTGAGATGTCTGGATCAGTAAATTCTGACTGTGTGGTGATTTAGATGAAGAGCAACTCCATATCAGCCTCAAAACAAAATCCCACAGAGAACATAGAAGAGTGAAAAGACAAAGATGGGAGGAGAAAAGTGAAGACAAAAGAATGCACACACACATACACACACACACACACACACACACACGAGAATCATGCACAAATGAGAGGGGTACAGGAAGTGTGTAAGTATATGTGTGTGTGTGTGTGTGTGTGTGTGTGTGTGTGTGTGTGTGTGTGTGTTAGAGAAGTCCATGCATATGAATACTGTATGTATGTAAAAAGCATGAATATGAATACCTTTGTGTGTGTGTGTGTGTGTGTGTGTGTGTGTGTGTGTGTGTGTGTGAGTGTTGCTCCAGCACATCTGGGCTTTATATCAGGGTCTTAATTAATCCTGAGCGAAGGCCAGGCAGTGACAGGTCAACTGTGTAGACTCGGGCTCCAGACAGGACGTGATTTATGACTGTCAAACCCCAAGCAGTGCTGATTTATTTCTGAGAGAGAGAGTGAGAGAGAGAGAGTGAGAGAGAGAGAGAGAGAGAGAGAGAAACAGAGAAAGAGAGATAGAGAAAGAGAGAGAGAGTGTGTGAGGGAGAGAGAAACAGAGACAGAGAAAGAGAGAGAGAGTGTGTGAGTGAGAGACAGAGAGAGAGAGAGAGAGAGAGAGAGAGAGAGAGAGAGAGAGAGAGAGAGAGAGAGAGAGAGGAAGGGATTATTTAAGGATTTAAGAATATAGGATTTTTTTAATGGGCGAGTTTCCGTCAGATTTACTACAGTCTTTGTGATTCATGAATTCAGCAGGAATAACGCTGTCTAATTAAGCTCAGACTGAGCGAACTAACTCTACTACGAGAGAAGAGAAGAAATAGAGAAGAAATATATTAGACTCTTGAAAGCTCAACGTTTTTTATTGCTACTATAACTGGAGCTTCATTGTTTATTCATACAAAAGTAACTTGAAATGGATAAAAATATTACAGGTCAATATAAATGGTCTCATGGGACGTTTTCAATCAGCGTAAACAAAGGTCTGATGTTGTGTCTGTGAGTCTGATGTAAAATAAATCAGGATATGTTATATTTCAGCGTGAGAGGTGTGTTTTAGTGTCGAAGATAAATCCGAGCTGCTTTTTTAGATGAACAAACGCTTGGAGCGTCTCAGAGAGCAGAAATTGGTTTGATATCAAGATACAAACATCTGTGTGGAGAAAAGAACTTTTCTATCAATATACAGTATGGCTCCTAGTATTGTAGAGAAAAAGCAGAAATAGTGATGAAACACTAGAAATTCTTAAAGTCCTGAGTGTTTACTTTTAGATGAGCTTCATATTAACACCAGTGTGGAGTGAGACACAATAAAGACGTTCAGTCATCAACGTGGACACGATAAAAACAGGAGGAAATTCTGGAACAAAAAGGTTTCAGCATGTACTGATTAGTTAGTGATTATTTTTCCATCTCAGCTCGCTCCAGTGAATTGAATAAATTAGTGGTTATAGAGCTGAATCCTAACATGGCTGCTTTCCCTAGCCTTCCTTCTTCCTCGAGCTTTCTTTATCCTTCCTTTCTTCCTATCCGTCCTCGGTCCTGTTGGGTCCAAACCGGCATGGGAGGCGAGCACTGGCGGTCTTATCACCTCCCTCCTACGGTGGCCCAGAAGACCCATCTCTCAGAGCAGAGGGAGCGAAGGAGGGAATGTGTGGGACACAGCAGCCCTGCTTTTATTAGAAGCCATCATTACTAATATTCCCTGGAATGTTCTGGAGTATAAATAGAAAGACGAAAAAAAAAGGGAAGAGTGGGAAAAAATGAAGACGGCTGACTTGGGGGGTTGGTTTAATCTGGTGTGAGAGTTCAAGACGGCCTTGTTTAGTTTGGACGTCTGAAGGTCTGAGCATACTGAGGAGACTGAGGAGACTGACCGCCCAGAGTGAGCCTCCCGTCCTTAGGGACGTACTGGCATCGGTTATAGAGCGGCTAGTTGAAGCTGCAGCTTGCAGAAAAAAAAAAAAAGAAACGTTTGAGAGCTTTGGCTTTGTTCGACTTATCACGGTGTGAGGATTCAGAATTAGGAGCTACTAAGTGGGATATAAATAAAAAAGCATGCATGGCTCTGTGTTTGTCTTTTCTTAGCAACAAGCTGGCTGTGCTTACTGACATGAGTAGTGAAGTGTATAGTTGTGTATTAAAATTAAACTAAACATTTCAACATTAAATAAAATAAAAAACATTATTATTATTATTATTATTATTATTATTATTATTATTATTATTATTATTGTTGTTGTTGTTATTATTATTATTATTAATAATAATAATAATAATAATAATAATACTAATAATAATAACAATAATAATAATAATAATAATAATAATAATAATAATAATAATAATAATAATATGCCAAGGATCCTGGCTTATAACAAACAAACAAACAAACAAATAAATAGTATCTGCTTTTGCAAGTCATTGAAAAAAGAAAACATCATTATTATTATTATTATTATTATTATTATTATTATTATTATTATTATTATTATTAGTATTATTATTGTTGTTGTTGTTGTTGTTGTTGTTATTTATTTATTTATTTATTTATTTATTTATTTATTTATTTATTTTGGTCTTGTTTGGTCTAGTTTTAACAGACGTGGATACAGTTCATCTGTACAGAAATCTAGATAGAGAATGTGTGTACTGCTTGTACTACAGTAGGCTTATAATAATATAGTAATGTGTAATACTGTACTGTTCCTTTTTATTTCCAGAGACTCCCAAAGTTCCCCCAGTATCTACAAAACGTGAGGAAAAGTTTCTCATTTCAGAGTCTGAATGAGGACACAATCTAATAGAATAGCACTTGAACTGAATAAACTTATAATAAACTGAAGTGTACCTAAATAATAATAATAATAATAATAATAATAATAATAATAATAATAATAATAATAATAATAATAATAAAATGAAAAAGAATGTAGACACAGTGGAAGAGTCAGTATCACAATAAAGCACTCGTAATTCTGAGTTTATTGACCGAAACAAATGAGTGCCACGGTTGTATACTGTTTTTTGGGAAAGTGCAGTATTTATGGTCAATAATTACATGGAAATGCTGAACCCTTTGCCCTGGTCACAGTTCCTAAAAGCTATTTCATCCATGACTGTGTACAAGATCTTGTTTCCGTGCTGTTTTATATGTTTGGATCTCGTTGGCTTTAATCTAATTTTCCTCCACTTACTGTAAGTCAGAGCTTGGAAAAGGGTCTGAACCCTAAGCATACATCATGCCTGTGTTTATTTGCTTTCTACATTCTTGGGGACTGGTGTAAATCACATTTAAAAAGACCCATATAGCTCATTATCCTGCTACAACTCTAATTCCCTCTAAATGCACTGGAGAAAATTCAGAGCTCATTTGCGGTGTAAACAGTCTTTAACGGATTCAGATTAACTCCCGTTCTCCAGTTACCTTCACCCCCCACCTTCCCTGAACCCCTACCTCACACAACTCTCTATGTCTCACACACACACACACACACACACACACACACACACACACTGAAGCCCCAACACACAAAACCCCCAATGCAACAGATGATCATATTTTTCTCCACTTAATTAGACTTGTTAAGTGCAATTACACACTCAGATTTCTCCTCCTTTTTTCTTTTCCCCTCCTTCTTTTTCTTTCTGTCATTACAGTATGGCGTGTGTGAGGGCCGTTGTTCTGCAGCCCAAGGCCACAGAGAGTGGAACTTGTCCATCAGGGGCCAGTTATTATGAGAAGACCACCAAGCTTCATGGCCGAGCGGAGAAGGAAGACGAGGAGGTCTGAGGTACATACAGGAAGCAGGGTGAGACAAGACGAGACGAGACGCGAAAGCTGAGGAAAGCACTTTTAAACTGAGGACCTGACCAGGACCTGAGCCCCTGAAAACATGATGCAGAGCACAATTTAGGACTGACACAGAGAACAAGGGTAAATATGGGTGGCTACACTGCACACGTCACACAAGCCCCTGAGTACTGTTTCGTTAACAATCGGAAAATAATAAATAAATAAATAAATAAATAAATAAATAAATAAATAAATAAATAAATAAATAAATAAATAACAAACACCTGTTTGTGCAAGGCATTAAATAAAATTGCAAAACATTATTATTATTATTATTATTATTATTATTATTATTATTATTATTATTATTATTATTATTATTATTATTATTATTAAAATGCCAAGAATCCTGCCATATAATAATAAATAAATAAATAAATAAATAAATAAACACCATGTGCCAGTCATTAGATAAAAATAAAAATT